>NC_090646.1:327449020-327724020 GCF_040937935.1 Hyperolius riggenbachi | reverse complement strand
GAATAGAACCATGGCACGGGCACACTGACATGGCAATGCAATTTCATGCTCTGAATACATTTTACTGCACATGAGAACATGTAACATGTATACGGCACTCATAGCTACATTTTCAGACGTGGGCTCATTTATTGGTAGTAGAAAAATATAAAAAAATGTTTGTCTATAATTAATAGCAAAATGTATATCGATCACATGGAAATAAGGGATACAGAAACAGAACCATCACCTAATACACACAGGCCTGGCTTCTCTGCAAATATAGTTAGGAGCAGGGATAGATAAATAGTAGATAGATAGATAGATAGATAGATAGATAGATAGATAGATAGATAGATAGATAGATAGATAGATAGATAGATAGATGATCAACATTGTGACTGGTATACTGATGTGATAGAGTCGGTGGGACGCAGGGAAGAATCCCCAGTGGCCTTGTGTGTGTGCTATAGACAATTGATTGGATCTGCCATTTGTGAGATGAAGAGGCCTAGCACAGATCGATAGGCCGGGGAGCAGCTGAGAGAGGAGCTAGCAAGAAGATTCTATTTTCCTAAAGGGAAGAAAGAGAGAAGGGAGCGCAGGGAGGAAAGAGAGAAGGGGAGAGGGGGTGGTCGAGTGTGGGGAGAGGGGCAGAAATAGGGAGGATGGGGGGGGGGGGGGGTGACCGTGAGAGACAGCGAGAGAACGGAGGTAAAGGGGAGTCAGAGATTACATACTTTCTCTACAGTGATTGCAACAGTATCATACATAGATGTAAATTCACCAAATGTATTCAACTTGCCCCCTCCCCGATCGATTGATCATTGATCAATCGGCTGAATAGCCCAGGGAAGCGGCAAAGCCTTCGGTGCATTTGCAGCATCTACCGCGTCCCTTTTCATTAGTCACCCTAACATGTGCTGCTTGAATTCTAGCTACAGCTGACCTCTGCCACTTTCCTTTTCACTGTGCACACATCCCAAAGCGAACCTGTCACTCGGAGAGGGAGAAGGTTGTAGCAGGAGATATATGGGAAGATAGAAGTGCTCGCCGGTATTGACCAAATCACTCAGAAACTCATGCAAAAGAACAAAACTGAAACTACTTCCAAGTTGTCAAAACATATACTACTATATCTACAACTTATCTATCTGAAAACAGCTATCCATGCACGTTTCCTTTTAGTCAATTACTTTAATCTCGATTCGTCTATAATGGCAATAGGGAATTGTAGTCGTGCAAGTCGGCTATTTTTAAAGGTGGCCACTACTGATCCAATATTTTTCATCCAAATGTATCAACTGTATGTAATATAGGGGTAAACTGAATGAATATTTTGAATGGATGATAAGGCAGTCCCTTATATTACATAGAAATGGTAAGATTGGATGAAAAACATTGGATCATTAGTGCCACCTTTACTCCTCGCTACTTTCCTTGTATTTTATCTAATTTGCTACAGGCCCCAGGTTGTTATGGCGCGATGTGTTGTTATCAATATAGCCATGCCACTTGCCATACAGACTCCCAGACGTAAATATGGACATGGCCACCCTATTACTGGTTATGAACAATTCCTCGGTCCCCGGTCGCTCCAGTTACAGAACACTCTGTTCCCAAACTTTATAATAAATATAAATATATATATATATATATATATATATATATATATATATATATATATATATATATATATACTTCATTGCCACTTTTAAAGAGATTGGAGATTTCAGACAGAGGGACAGCTTTTCTCGCTCACGTGAAATCAGGTCTTTTTTTGTTGGGAAACATAAGCCAGCTGCACATTCCACATGGAGCCTTTCTGTTAACTAAATAACTATAGCTGGGATGCATTTTATGCATAATGCAATGGCGCCTAATCTTGGATGTAAGAACTATGATCTTACCTGCCAGTCTCAGAGCTGACATTCTTTGGAACTCCGGTTCCTGTAGCCATTTCCACATTCTCCTGAAGGTCTCTCGTCCAGACTTTAGTTTACTCCAAGGTTTTGGATTCCTAAGAAGGTCAGACAGGGTACCCTGAGACCTGCACAAAATTCTTTGAGCAAAGATGGCTTGGGGTATGCTGTATCTCTTTAGTTCTGCAGTGATTCTTTGAGCAACTTCTTTGGTATTAATTTCCTCCACTTGACCACTGCCACCAGCCTGAGACCCGGAAGCTGATATTTGTCTGTCCCTTTCGCTAAGGACTGAGCCATTGGCCGATGCATGGTGGTGTCCATGTGGATGCATTCCATTTAAAGGAGGCATCATTCCTGCTGAAGGAGCTCCTAAACTCCTTGTCAGATGGTCCTCACTCCTAGATAGCATGGCAGCATGAGAGTCAAACCCGTTTGGTGATAACATTTTATCATTGGCTAAGTGCCCACCATGACCATATGGGCCTAGTGACTGTTGTGAGTTGTGCAAAGTACCCAGGCTATTGGAAAGCGGGGATAGCGGTTGACCCATGGAGGACATATCTTTTGGGTAATGACCATAGAGATTGCCCATAGATGTTAACCCCCGATCATCCCTCATTAACGTGAAACTTCCGCTTACATTCCCAGTAAGTCTTTGGTGATGGTGATGATGATGGTGGTGGTGTGGATGGTGGAACTTGTCAGAAACAGTAGATATTGGTGGCAGGTGTTGAAGAGGGGTTAGTGTAGTGTAGGTACTGCTTAAGCTCATTCCTGATGGAGATTCACAAGACATGTTCATGGCAGGATGCAGCGGACCAGCCAGTGTATGCTCACCTCTGTATTCCCCTCCGTCCAGAATGGAAGCCATGCTTGTCACCATAGCATGTCGGCCATGAGAAACCAGATTCCTGTGGGAAGGTTGTCTGCTGTGTGTGGTGCTCATTAAATCGCCAGCCTGTGAATGGGGTACACCGTGGATATTCCCTAAATTCTCCATTGTAAGTTCCATCTTCCTTGCAGGTTTCCTTGTATTCGCCCCCTCCTCTTCCTTCCCTTTCTTCTCCTTTTGCTTTCCAGGCTAATTCAGATTCAAAGCTTTGCCATCGATTACCTTCCCCTTTGCAGTCAATCCTGCATGACTTGATGATGAGCTCTCCCTGCTCCTCTCTCTTTCTCCGTCTCCCCCTCCTACTTATGGATACAATAGCTGTGTGTAATTGCTGGCTGAAGGTCCTCTCTTTCCCCAGTGATGGTGCTGGTCCTAGCTTTGTGGTGTGTCTAGTGCTGAAAAGCTGCAGATAATATTGGAGCTCTAGACTCAGACCTCCTGCCAGTCTCAGTCTCACAGCCAGCACAGCCTGACGTCAGCATCCTTCTGCTCATCGATAAGTACCTTTCTTTATTCAACTCCTGGACTGTGCACTGTGCAGACTGAGACCTGGGACAGAGGAGAGCACCTTCCCTACTGCTCTGAGCAAATGCCGAGCTTGTGCAAGGGATCAGATCCCACTGCTAGAATTATACAAACAAGTGTTAGAAACCTATTAGGAGCTGGTCACATGACTGACTTCCATCCAAGACACTGCCAGAGCACCTGTACTCGTGGGTGTATTGCATTCATCCAGCATTTTTATAGAGGGTCTCATCTGTCCTTCTGTCCTTTTCCTCTAAGATTACAGTCTAGTTTCCCTACAGAAGTCACCCAGAAAGACACTCGAGCCAAGACCAGTGTTAGGTAGAATCCCACAAACCTACCAGCAGTAATTGAGTTGTGGGCTGAAAGGACCATCTGGAGGAGCGAGTGGGGGGAGACTACACGTACTGAATTCAGAACGTCTCCCTAGTGGGAAATAAAACAAGGACCCTAACGGCCAGACCACAGTTCTGAGCTTCGCGTTTATCAAAGACGTCCAAGGTTTCTGGATATGTTTACGTCACGGATGGTATACGACGCCTAGCTACACGATGCGTTTTGATACACGACCCAGTGCTGCCACATACTTTTACCAGGGGACGTATGTTCAGAAAAGAATGCTTCTGCACTATATGGCTAGATCGTGCCATAACATATGAGTGGCTACTGGAGTGGGGGCTGTTACTGCTCAACAGGGCCGAGGCAGAGGCTGGAGAGGCTCTAGCCTCAGGGCGCAGTGTAGGAGGGGATGCAAAATTCATTCAGCTGTAATTCCCAATTGTGTTTGAAGCAGAAAGAAATAAGAAAAGGGGATACATGACAGTGACTGCAAGCCAGATAACTAGAGATTAAGGTGTTGGGGGCCCAGGGGCACCTATTAGTCTAATAGCAATCAGTGTGTGAAGGCTGGGGTGGGAGGGATGGAGGGGCGCACTTTGCTGTCTCAGCCTGGGGTGCTGAAGGACCTTGTCCCAGCTCTGCTGCTCAAGTACAGTCCGCTGTAGACATCTGTCCAGCAGCCCACTGACTAATGTGTGTCACTGGGGACTGAGCAGTGCATGGCCTAAACACCCTGTAATACGCCTACACCACTCTCATTTTTCATTAAATGACAATATCATTTAAGATGATAACCCAGAGAGTCTCTACTCATGCCTAATGAAGTAATCGAGCTCTTAAAAATATTCCTACAATGTCGATCCTATGCATCTATTCTATGTACAGCAGAGTCCCAATTATCCAGAACTCAGCTAACCAGAAGCCTCAACCCAACCAGAACAAATCTATGGCAGTACTCACAGTGGTGAAAGGCAACTTTTTAGGCTTTTTGTAGACTCTGCTGTGCTTAAAGAATGGATTCCATGGCCCTCATAAGGTTATATACTTTCAATTACTGAATTTTAACATTTAATACAGAGTTTATGGTATGTATACAGCGTCAGTGATTGTACTGTATTAACTAGTTTTAACATTCAGTCTCAAGCAACCAGAAAGCACAGATATCCGGCATCAGCCAATCCCCGTGGGTGCCGGTTAATGGGGACTTTGCTGTATTGTGGATCCTTCATTGGAGCGAATAATTTTTTGCACACTGTCGCTGCTTTTTTCTTACTGCACAGCAGCGGCGTTCCTATCATTGGGCGCAGGGGGCATGGCGCACCGAGTGATTGACAGACAAGGAGTGTCGCCAAGCCTCTCAACCCCTACAGCGGTAGAGCAGGAAGGAGAGGAAGAAGCGCTAGAAGGAGGGGCAGTGGGGACAGCGGCGGGGAGGGGGGCCAGAACCCCCCTCCCTCACCTGGGTCCTCTCGTTCTGCTTTCTCCCCCTCCAGAACAGCAGCGGCAGGGAGTCGTGGTGGGCGGGCGGAGGATTACTCACCTTCTAACTTCCGAGTTCCAAGCGCTGGAGCTCAGTGTCCCCTCGTCACAGGTCTCCGCCTCCACTAATCAGGAAGCACAGTGGGTGGCATTGAAGGTGGAGACCTGTGACGATGGGGACGCTGCGTTTCAGCGCTTGGAACACGGAAATTAGAAGGTAAGTCATCCTCCGCCAGCCCGCCGCGCCTGCTGATCATCCTTGCCGCTGCTATTCTGGATAGAGAGCTGAAGGAGGGGACACAGGTGAGGGAGGGGGGTTCTGGCCCCCCCTCCCCACCGCTGTCCCAACTGCCCCTCCTTCTAGCGCTTCCCCTCCTGGGGCAACTATGCTGGCTACACTGGGGGCAACTATGCTGGCTACACTGGGGGCAACTACGCTGGCTACACTGGGGGGAACTACGCTGGCTACACTGGGGGGAACTACGCTGGCTACACTGGGGGCAACTGTGCTAACTACACTGGGGGCAATTATTCTGGCTACACTGGGGGCAACTATGCTGGCTACACTGGGGGCAACTATGCTAGCTACACTGGGGGAAGCTATACTAGCTATACTGGGGGAAGCTATACTAGTTATACTGGGGGCAACTATGCTAGCTACACTGGTGGCAACTATGCTAGCTACACTGGGGGAAGCTATACTGGGGGCAACTATACTAGCTACACTGGGGGCCACTATACTATCTATACTGGGGCAACTATACTAGCTACACTGGGGGCAACTATACTAGGGCAACTATATTACCTATACTGGGGACAACTATAATAGCTACCTATACTGGGGCAACTATACTATAGGCAACTATATTACCTATACTGGGGTGGGGGCAACTATAACAGCTACCTATACTGTGGCAGCTATACCGGGGGCAACTATTCTAGCTATCTATACTTGGGCAACTTTATTACATATACTGGGGCAACTATATTACCTATACTGGGTCGGGACACCTATACCTGGCATTACCTGCCATGGCACGCATAGCTTGCCGCTCTCGCTCCTTTTTTCTTTTTTTTCTTTGGTGTGGGGGTGTCTTATAATACCCAGCACCGGGTGTCAAATGCCCTAGGTACGCCACTGCTGCACAGCTAACTTATGTAGCCGTGCAAAGTATCTCCAGTCAATGGCAGGATGTTACAAGGGTCAGGTTTATCTTTAGCTTGGTAAGCTTTGGGCCCCGCTGCAAGTTTTACATTGCCAACATGTATTTCTCTGGTTGATTGCTATTATAAACCTCAGTAAGGCCTGGGACGCACTACAAAGCACAAAGCGATATCGCAGCCGCTTGCGATTTGTGGTAGCGCTTTGCAAGCGATTTTGGGAGCGATTTCCCTGCTCCTATATAGTGTTGATCGAACAATGCTCGGCACTGTTCGTTATTCCCCGAACATTGGAGTGTTCGGGTTCGGGTCGAGCACAGCCGAGCACTGCATGGTGCTCAGCCACGCTGTTCGGTCTCCTCCCCTCGCTTATTGGCGTCTTTGCGGGCAGCCAATAAGCGGCGACAATGCTTTTTTCACAGCTATGGTCACACAGCCTGGCTGGCTGTGACCATAGCTGTGACATGGTTCGGGTATATAAATACCTGAACATGCGCTGGCTCCGCCATTCGTATGGTGGTTTAGCTTGGGGTAGGTAGGAGACAGAGCTAGCGGTTAGGTGCCAGCCAGGCCAGCCACAGTGCCCCAGCCTCACCACCACTGCCAGCAGCAGCCACAGTGCCCCAGCCTCACCACTGCCAGCAGCAGCCACAGAGCCCCAGCCTCACCCACTGCCAGCAACAGCTACAGAGCCCCTGCCTCACCACTGCCAGGCATCGGCAGAAGCCACAGTGCCCCTGCCTCACCACTGCCAGCAGCCACTGTGCCCATTGTTTTTGTTGCCAGGCCAGCGACAGTGCACCTGCCTCACCACTGCCAGCAGGTACTGCCAGCAACCACAGTGCCCATCTTTTTAGTTGCCAGCCACAGTGCACCAGCCTCACCATTGCCAGCAGGCACTGCCAGCAGCCACCGTGCCCATCATATTTGGTCCCAGTTTCAGTGCCAGCTGGGAACAGTTGTGCCCATAAAAAACACAGTTTATTGAATTTTACTCTTGCTTTTTGTTGAAAAAAAAGTACTTTCAGTGCCAGCTGGGAACAGCTGTGCCCATAAAAAACACAGTTTATTGAATGTTACTGTTGCTTATTGTTGAAAAAAAAAACAGTACTTTCAGTGCCAGCTGGGAACAGTTGTGCCCATAAAAAAAACATTTATAATTTGTTTTTTTGGCAGTCAAGTATAATTGGCGCACTACTCTGCAAACATGAGTCCCTGCTTTTATTCTGAGCCTAAGATCTATGTGTAAATGCCCCCCCCCCCCCCCCACACACACACACACACACACTATTTCCAGGCATGCTTGGGTCCCCATTGACTTCAATTTGGCTCGGTGTTAAGGGCGAATACCCCGAACATCCAGACCATGTTCAGCCGAGCCGACCCGAGCCCTAATATCTGGATGTTCGATCAAGAACGGAAACGCTTCCAAAATGCTGCATGTCCTGCGATTGCAATTTTCTTAATCTCAATTGCTGTATTGGAATCTGTCCCATCCATTTACATTGGCAGAGCGTTTAGGGAAATCGCTAACGATTCAAAGCGATCTCTAAATGCAAAAAAAAACAAAAACGCTCTAGTAGGTCCCAGCCTTTATGGATTGATTGAAACTAGTTTCACCCAAGGGCATTGCGTTGTGTACTCTGTAAAAGCAGGATCTCATTGTAACAGAGGGGAAAGGTCATAATCATTTGTTATATTTGCAATGAGACACATGCAGTGAAGCATACAGTACATGAAAAATAGGCTTCACCATAACTGTAAATGTGCACGTTGTCTGGTACTGATGATCTGGTATTATTTTCATGGATTTTGTAACACAACACTGCTAACACACCAATGTGAACGTACAATTACAACGTTATTGCATTGCGTGTGTGATGTGGTTACATTGTACGATGCAGCGTAATGCTTCAGTGTGAAAGCAGCCTGATGGTGGCCACTTATGATCCAATCTTTTTAATTCAATCTTGCCACTTCTATGTAATATAAGGGGCTACCTAAATTATCCATTCAATATATTCACCCAGGTTACCCTTACACTACATAGATTTGGTAAAATTGGATGAAAAAGATTGGATCATTATTTGCCACCTTAAAGCCTAAGCCTTATCTACACGGTACAATTTTCCATCAGATCGGATCTATTGGACGGATCTATTAGATCATTTCCAACCGGTCCAACAAGATTGCGTTTGATTTTGCAATAGATTTTGGGTACTTATCAAAGCAAAATCTATCGCAAAATTCATCTGAAACTATTTGGACGTCTACACACGATGCAATTCCTTATTAGGTCTATCTAATAGATCCGTCTATCTGATGGAAAATTGTACCGTGTAGATAAGGCTTTACTCTACTCTCCCCTATGCCACTCACTCAATAGTAATACACACACAAATATGCATGGGCAAATAAGCATTCTTATTTTGCATAGTCATTTTATGGTAGTTGAACATGCAGGCAAAATGTTATTGTTTCCAGGGCTTTCTGGGAGTAAACTGATATACAGAGATGGTCAATGAGATACTGCTAATTCTGCAAAAGCATGCCCGTTTCTAGGGCCGTGCTGGGCGTGCCGCCGCCCTGGGCGCTGTTGGGAGGGGGGCGCTGTAATGGAGGGGGGAGCCGGAGCCGCGGGGAGGGCAGCCCGACCTCTCCCTCCCTCTCCCGAGCCGCCCTCCTGCTCCCCCCTCAGATGCATAGTGAGCAGTCAGGAAGCGCTGTTTACAACTCACCTCCCTGGCTCCAAGCACCGCTCTCTCTCGCCGCCGGTCTCCTCTCTGTATACACACTTATATACACGCTGCTTCCTGTTTAACCGGAAGCAGCATGTGTATCAGCATGTAGGCAGATAGGAGAAGACCGGCGGCGAGAGAGCAGCGCTTGGAGCCAGGGAGGTATGTTGTATTCAGCGCTTCCTGACTGCTCACTATGCATCTGAGGGGGGAGCACGGAGGGCGGCCCGGGAGAGGGAGGGAGAGGGAGGGCTGCCCTTCCCGCGGCTCCGGCTCCCCCCTCCATTATGGAGGACAGCTACCTATCTAACTTATCCTGGGGGCACCTACCTAATCTAACCTACGCTGGGGGCAGCTACCTAATTTAACCTATACTGGGGGGCACTTACCTAATCTAACCTACACTGGGGGGCAGCTACCTATCTAACCTATACTGGGGGGCAGCTACCTATCTAACCTATACTGTTGGCACCTACCTAATCTAACCTACACTGGGGGGCAGCTACCTGTCTAACCTACACTGGGGGGCAGCTACCTATCTAACCTATACTGGGGGGGCACCTACCTAATCTAACCTACGCTGGGGGGCACCTACCTAATCTAACCTACACTGGGGGGCAGCTACCTATCTAACCTACACTGGGGGGCAGCTACCTATCTAACCTATACTGGGGGGCAGCTACCTAATCTAACCTTCACTGGGGGGCAGCTACCTATCTAACCTACACTGGGGGGCAGCTACCTATCTAACCTATACTGGGGGGCAGCTACCTAATCTAACCTATAGTGGGGGGCAGCTACCTATCTAACCTATACTGGGGGGCACCTACCTAACTTATACTAAGTGCAACTAGACCTGGCTAACCTATACTGCGGGCACCCATACCTTGCTCCGGGGGGGGCGCAATTTTTACACCCTCGCCCTGGGTGCATTTTAGCCTAGAATCTGCACTATGTAGCTTGGCATTAAAATATTCCGTTGGCAGAAAGTGCATTTTATCAGTCCAATTTCAAGCTGTGTTTATTTTGCACCAAACTTGCATCAATTATTAGCATCTCATTGACAATTTCTACTGACATAAAATGTGGCTTGCCATCCTGCAATGCACCACCTATACGACATTCAAAGTGCAGTGGGTGCATTGCAGTATAATGGCATGCATCATCATGTGTTACCACAAAACCCACACATTAACAGTTAATGGAAGAATAGTTTTCCTTGATCGAATACTGTCGTGACCAGGGGAAAAAAAGATGATGCTCACCTATGGAGAGGAAAGGTTCTGGTGCCTATGGAGCAGTGTTTCCCAACCTGTGTGCCGCAACACATTCATCTGTCACCAAGGGCGTAGGGCCCGTGGTCGCAGCGGTCGCCTTGGCGACCGGGCCCGGCTCCTGAGGAGGCGGGGGAGGGGCCCGGGGGGCCCATCTCCGTTTGGAGGGCCATGCGGCCCGTGCGCGCTGGTAGGGGGGAACCGCAGCCGCGGGGAGGGCAGCCCGACCTCTCTCTCCCTTCCTCTCCCCAGGGCCCCCCCCCTCAGATGCAGAGTGAGCGGCTCACGGAAGCGCTGTAGGCAGAACTCACCTCCCTGCGTTCCACTCGCCGCTGATCTCCTCTCTGGCTGGCTCTGCATAGATGCTGTTACACACGCAGCTTCCGGCTAAACAGGAAGCTGCGTGTGTAAGCATCTATGCAGAGCCAGCCAGAGAGGAGATCAGCGGCGATTGGAACCAGGGACGGAGGTGAGTTCTGCCTACAGCGCTTCCGTGAGCCGCTCACTCTGCATCTGAGGGGGGGGGGGGCCCCGGGGAGAGGAAGGGAGGGAGAGGTCGGGCTGCCCTCCCCGCGCCCCCCCCCCCCCTCCATTATGGGGACGGGGCACCTACCTACCTGCCCTATCCTGGGGGGCAGCTACCAAATCTATCCTGGGGGGCAGCTACCTAATCTATCCTGGGGGGCAGCTACCTAATCTATCCTGGGGGGCACCTAACTAATCTAACCTATACTGGGGGGCACCTACCTAATCTATCCTGGGGGGCAGCTACCTAATCTAACCTAATCCTGGGGGGCAGCTACCTAATCTATCCTGGGGGGCAGCTACCTAATCTATCCTGGGGGGCAGCTACCTAATCTAACCTATACTGGGGGGCACCTACCTAATCTAACCTATACTGGGGGGCACCTACCTAATCTATCCTGGGGCAGTTACCTAATCTATCCTGGGGGGCAGCTACCTAATCTATCCTGGGGGGAAGCTACCTAATCTATCCTGGGGGGCAGCTACCTAATCTAACCTATACTGGGGGGCACCTACCTAATCTATCCTGGGGGCAGCTACCTAATCTATCCTGGGGGGCAGCTACCTAATCTAACCTATACTGGGGGGCACCTACCTAATCTAACCTATACTGGGGGGCACCGACCTAATCTAATTTATACTGGGGGCACCTACCTATCTAACCTATACTGGGGGCACTTACTTATCTAACCTGTATTGGGGGCACATAGCTAGCCTATACAGGTGGCAACTAAACTGGCTACCTATATTGGAGGCACCTACCTAACTAACCTATACTGGGGGCACCTACCTATCTAACCTACGCTGGGGGCAACTATTCTGGCTACCTATATTAGAGGCACCCACCTAGCTAACCTGTACTGGGGGCACCTATCTATCTAACTTATACCGGCGGCGCCTGCCTATCTCACCTATACCGGGGGCAACTATACTGGCTTACCTATTCCTGACTACCTATACTGGGGGTACCTATAGCTGGCTATAAGGATTTTGATATGTGTGTGCATCCGTCGGGTGTTGCCGGGGGAGGGGGGGCTGTTGTTGCCGGGGGGGGGGGGGGGCACATCCAGATTCCGCATCGGGGCCCAGAGGTTTGTAGCTACGCCACTGTGTGTCACGGCAGCCTCAGTTATGTGTCACTGCCCCACTCTCTCGCTCCACCACTCTCTGTCTCCGATCTGTGTAATTAGAGCAGGGCTACAAGAAAATGGCCACCGATGTCCACAAACGCGGACCTCGGCAGCCAATTTGTTGTAACCCTGCTCTAATTATACATGGACAGGAGACAGAGCAGTGCACTGAAGAGATGCTTGGCTACCTTTGGCACCCTACATACCTGTAGTGTAAGCACCTACATACCTATACTGAGGGCATCTACATACCTATACTGAGAGCACCTATATACCTATACTTCTTAGTAAAGAGCTGAGCAGCGCTACTTAAAAACAGATGAATGCTTACCTGCAAAAGTGTGCAAGCCCCACTAATGGGATAAAGTACACACTGAGCACACACATGACCTGTCTACCGCTTGGAGGATGTTGGTTTCCTCTAACAGCTTGCATGCAACTTGTTAGGTACTCGTCCCTCCCACTGTCGTAGAAGTCTTTCCTCCATGGGAGGGGACCTAACACTAACTAAATTATACCTATGCATATGCATAGCCTGGGCGCGCTATCAAGTAAAATTGAAAATTGCGTAAAAAAAGTGGGATCAGCGCATCACCAGGCCGCCACCGATTGGCCTCAACTCAGAGATGCGCTGAGCCCCCCCAGGGACTGCAAACGCACCTTGAACCAAACAGAGGCTCTGCATATACACCAAAAGCAAAACTGTTAAGTGGGAGCAGCTGGCCGGAAATAAATTAAAACATAGTAAAGAGCTGAGCAGCGCTACTTAAAAACAGATGAATGCTTACCTGCAAAAGTGTGTAAGCCCCACTAATGGGATAAAGTACACACTGAGCACACACATGACCTGTCTACCGCTTGGAGGATGTTGGTTTCCTCTAACAGCTTGCATGCAACTTGTTAGGTACTCGTCCCTCCCACTGTCGTAGAAGTCTTTCCTCCATGGGAGGGGACCTAACACTAACTAAATTATACCTATGCATATGCATAGCCTGGGCGCGCTATCAAGTAAAATTGAAAATTGCGTAAAAAAAGTGGGATCAGCGCATCACCAGGCCGCCACCGATTGGCCTCAACTCAGAGATGCGCTGAGCCCCCCCAGGGACTGCAAACGCACCTTGAACCAAACAGAGGCTCTGCATATACACCAAAAGCAAAACTGTTAAGTGGGAGCAGCTGGCCGGAAATAAATTAAAACATAGTAAAGAGCTGAGCAGCGCTACTTAAAAACAGATGAATGCTTACCTGCAAAAGTGTGCAAGCCCCACTAATGGGATAAAGTACACACTGAGCACACACATGACCTGTCTACCGCTTGGAGGATGTTGGTTTCCTCTAACAGCTTGCATGCAACTTGTTAGGTACTCGTCCCTCCCACTGTCGTAGAAGTCTTTCCTCCATGGGAGGGGACCTAACACTAACTAAATTATACCTATGCATATGCATAGCCTGGGCGCGCTATCAAGTAAAATTGAAAATTGCGTAAAAAAAATGGGATCAGCGCATCACCAGGCCGCCACCGATTGGCCTCAACTCAGAGATGCGCTGAGCCCCCCCAGGGACTGCAAACGCACCTTGAACCAAACAGAGGCTCTGCATATACACCAAAAGCAAAACTGTTAAGTGGGAGCAGCTGGCCGGAAATAAATTAAAACATAGTAAAGAGCTGAGCAGCGCTACTTAAAAACAGATGAATGCTTACCTGCAAAAGTGTGCAAGCCCCACTAATGGGATAAAGTACACACTGAGCACACACATGACCTGTCTACCGCTTGGAGGATGTTGGTTTCCTCTAACAGCTTGCATGCAACTTGTTAGGTACTCGTCCCTCCCACTGTCGTAGAAGTCTTTCCTCCATGGGAGGGGACCTAACACTAACTAAATTATACCTATGCATATGCATAGCCTGGGCGCGCTATCAAGTAAAATTGAAAATTGCGTAAAAAAAGTGGGATCAGCGCATCACCAGGCCGCCACCGATTGGCCTCAACTCAGAGATGCGCTGAGCCCCCCCAGGGACTGCAAACGCACCTTGAACCAAACAGAGGCTCTGCATATACACCAAAAGCAAAACTGTTAAGTGGGAGCAGCTGGCCGGAAATAAATTAAAACATAGTAAAGAGCTGAGCAGCGCTACTTAAAAACAGATGAATGGTGATGCGCTGATCCCTCCCATGGAGGAAAGACTTCTACGACAGTGGGAGGGACGAGTACCTAACAAGTTGCATGCAAGCTGTTAGAGGAAACCAACATCCTCCAAGCGGTAGACAGGTCATGTGTGTGCTCAGTGTGTACTTTATCCCATTAGTGGGGCTTGCACACTTTTGCAGGTAAGCATTCATCTGTTTTTAAGTAGCGCTGCTCAGCTCTTTACTATGTTTTAATTTATTTCCGGCCAGCTGCTCCCACTTAACAGTTTTGCTTTTGGTGTATATGCAGAGCCTCTGTTTGGTTCAAGGTGCGTTTGCAGTCCCTGGGGGGGCTCAGCGCATCTCTGAGTTGAGGCCAATCGGTGGCGGCCTGGTGATGCGCTGATCCCACTTTTTTTATACCTATACTTCTGGCACCTACATACCTATACTAAGGATACCTACTTACCTATACTGCTGGAACCTACGGACACCTACATACCTATGTTGTGTGCACCTACATACCTATACTGAGGGCACCTACATACCTATACTCAGGGTATCTACACCTGACTTCCTATACTGGGGGTACCTATGCTTGGCTACCTACATTGAGGGTACCTACGCCTGACTTTCTTTACTGGGAGCACCTATACTTGGCTAACTAACTAACTACTTATACTGAATCTGAGGGCTTTTTTTTGGGGAGGGGGGGGGGGGGGGGTTGGGGGGATTGGACTAAAGATGTGCAGTGCAGATTGTCAGCACTGTGCTAACATTCCAATTTGGGGAGGGGGGGTGATGTGTCCTGGAGATCTAAGCGTTTGGTGTGATGTGTCATGACTTCAAAAAGGTTGGGAACCACTGCTATAGAGCCGTCCCGGTCCTTTCAGTGTCCTCATTCCAGTGCTGTCCCAGCTTAAATTTGCTATCTCTTGGAGCATTTGGAAGCAGTTGTGTCCCTGAGTGCTTCTGAAAACGGATCAGCTAAAAATAGCGCTAATAGTTTCGGGCGCGGCTATATTTGTAATGTTAATTATCGTTTTTGTAAATTTACACTCAATTTTGCATATGTTTGGGTGCAAGTGCCTAAAATCGATATTTTACGTAAGTCGATAAAGTAAACTCGGTAATATACCTAATTTTGTTGTGGAATCGGTAATATCGGTAATTTATAGTTTATGATAATATATCAGAACGAATATCATAACGCTAAATAAAGAAAAACAATGTCAGTCATAACGATAACTTAAAAAGTCTTTTGGTGTAATAACGGTAAATGAACATGTTTAATGATGGAATGTAAGCAAATTCTGTCCAAATACATATAATTTTGTAATTACGAAAATATAACATTCACTGTACAGATGTAATAACGATATTTGACATTTCAATTTACGATAATATATGAAGTATTTACGATAATTTAGGGTTAGACACCAACAGGGGGGTGGTTAGGGTTAGGCACCACCAGGGGAGTTTTAGGGTTAGACACCATCAGGGGGTGGTTAGGGTTAGGCACCACCAGGGGAGTTTTAGGGTTAGGCACCACCAGGGGGGGGGTGGTTAGGGTTAGGCACCACCAGGGGGGTGGTTAGGGTTAGGCACCACCAGGGGAGTTTTAAGGTTAGGCACCACCAGGGGGGTGGTTAGGGTTAGGCACCACTAGGGGGGTCTAGGGGTTAGGGATAGGTACAGGGAGGGTTCTGTGTCAGAGTAGAGTTAGGTACATTTAGGGTTAGCCACCACCAAGGGGGTGGTTAGGGTTAGGCACCACCAAGGGAGGGTTCTGTGTGAGAGTAGGGTTGGGTTAAGCTGTGTTGTTGAATTACATTATGATATTTAATGTTATTATATTTTCGTTTTCATCTCACATCTGTTTTTCTACCTGTAATAATAATAACCAGAATTATCGATTTTACATTACAAATACCGTTAAATTATCGATATTTCTAAATTACAATATTTTTCTTTTCCCGATAAATCGCGCCTAAATTTGACCGCAACTTTTTTAAATGTACGCTCTGAAAATGAGTGTCTCCAGAAGCACTTAGGGATACGAGTGTTTCCGATGCCTCCTGAGGATCCCCAGAGGGTGTACATTTAATGGCTGCAGGCAATTTCGACGCAAGGTGAAGCCAAAAGACGGCTCAACCTGCTCCTGCTGAAACTCCCTGCTTGTGTTAAATACTATTCTCCCTCCGAGTTGTAGCAATTCGAAGAGGGGGGGGGCACGTAATTTGAGCACTAGCTATTACTGGTGGCCAAATTGCCTTTGTATGGTAATCTGTGCGGCGCCCTTTTGAAACTTCCTGTGCTCAAATTAGTCAAGCACCATCATGACCCAAATCATCAGTGCTGCATCTATATTAGCTACTTTTCCCTGAAGGCAAATTAAACCAGTTGGTCGAGTACCTGTAATTGGGGCGACAGCGCTGGAAAGAGGACACAAAGAGTGGATCTATGAGAGGCTCTATGAGATCCAGAGCCTTCCCACTCCATAGGTGAATATGGGTGCCCATCCCCCCTTGCCCTGGGTTATATACCTGCGAAACAGCTGTCAGGCACATCCTTTTCCCCCCACTGCTAACCACTCTGTAACCCGGCCACAATAAAGGGACTTTTATACAGCAGTGCCCGCTTCTCTCCTCCTTTCCAGTGACATAGCACTTTGCTGCGGTGAAATACAGCCCCTCAGAGTAACTTACTATCTTCTTATGTATTATGGTACCCTTGAATCAATTTTTATTTATTTTTGTCTAAGCAGTTCTTTTTAGAATATCATTAGGAATACTGATATCTAGACCTGCTTCAAATGGGCAAGTTTTTATGTTCTAGAAGACTTCTTATCACTTTTAGGCCATATTTCCATAACAAGCTAGTCCCTCCTTTTCCTTCCTTTCCGAGATACATATTTACATGTACGCAGGTGGTGGCCATGGGCAAAACCAAACACTTTCATAGTTTTTAACTGCATCAAATAATGTAAAGCTAGGAGCAGCAGTAATATCATGTCAGGTTTCTGCAGGAATATGATTTAATATCAAGTGGTGCAAGTTGGTAATGCAGGTATATAATTAATATCAGTGAGGTATCAATTTTTTCCTGATCTAATAGTGTATGGGTATGTTTAGTTGAAGATTTAATTTTGCATCACTTGTCGCAGTATGAACACTCTTACCAATATCCATGATGCCATCTTAGGAAACTTAAAAGGGAACTCTACGAAAAATGTTTTGACCTTTTTGAAACACCTGTAGACAGCTGTATTAATCATGTTATATGAATTTGTCTTAGATATATGACCCCAAAGACAATATTGTTGTCTTTAAAGACAATATAATGTCTGGGTCTTGCTTGGGGGTAATTGCTTTTCACACAAGAAGAGATGGAGACAAGCCTTCCGAAATATGATACAATAACTGATATAAACTGGTAGGGACTTCTGTGTATTGTATCCTGAAGTTCCACCTTAAAGATTACACAAACCAGGCATCAGCAAATTTGTGTGACTTTTATGCCACTTGGTGCACCTTGAAGAGCCATTCCAATATGATTTGGTACAGTTGTATGCCTATTTTGAGAAATGATTGTAAAGAAATGTGTTATTCCGGCACATATAGCAGCATTGTTTTATGTCTATGTAAAACATGATGATGACTTTAAAGCATAAATATCGGGCAAAAAATCAAAAATCATTTTTTTATCTGGTAAACAAGTAATAAGGATGCTAACCAGGGAATCCAAATGTTAAAAAATCACTCTTATTTTTCTTCTCCATAAACCATCATTCTCCAGGTTCCCTGGCTCTTATTTGGTACATCTGCCGACAAAGGAAGTTGCAGGGCATGCTGGGTTTTCTTTTTTTTTCTTCTTTACTTTCCTCTCAGACTTAAAGAGGAATATAACCCTGTATTTCAACTTTGCTCTAAAACATTTATTTACAGCATATTATATGCAACCAGCATTTTTTTTTTACTAGACCAGCATTGAAAGGGTTAAACACAGAGGTTTAAAGTTCCGTGGAGAGATGTGCAGAAGTTCAGATAGATACATTTAACTAAATAGAATGTAACAAGTGATAAATGTTACACACTCTTTGGCTGTCCTCAAGCTCCTTCTCAGTCAGAGAGAGTGAGTCACATTCAACACTTAGATACATTTATGTAAACAAAATGTATCTATGTAAGCTTCGGATGCGTCTGCAGTTCTCTCCAGGAACTTTAAAGCTCTGTGTAACCCTTCCAATGCTGGTCTAGTAAAAAAAAAAATGCTGGTTGCATATAATATACTGTAAATAACGTTTTAGAGCAAAGTTGAAATGCAGGGTTATATTCCGCTTTAACTAATGCAGCAAGATTGGCTGAAGCCTCTTTTCCTCCTGTTTTCCCCTCCCACACCTTTGTTCCTCTCTGATTGGCCAATATTTCTCAATGCACTTTCTACTGCAGACCTGAAGACTGGGAAGGGGGCGGGCAATGATACACAGACAGCGTAAGGGAGGAAATGATGTCAGGATTGGCTTCATGATAAACACAGACAAAATGGAAAATGCTAAGAACGATTTTCTCTTTTTTTTTACTATGGAAAAATCACAAAATTAAAATGTGGACAGTGCAATACATATGTTATGTAAGTAGAGCAAGTATTTATCTATTTATATATGTGGGTTTTTTTCTGAGATAGTATGGCTGACATCTCCACTTTAAAACTTGAGTTCACAAATCACTTTTTCTCCCTTCTTTCTACTTGCCTCCCTACCTAATGCTAAGAAGAGCCCCTTACCCTCCAAAATCTCACTGAAGCTTGTTATTGGCATCAGGACAGAGCTCTAAGGCAAAGGCAGCATCTCAATGTCATTTGGACACCTGTCATAACACTGGACATACCACTCAACAAGTCCATTCACCATGTCTGGAAGAGACAAAAAAAGGAGATACCTGGGGAGAGACCTAGTGTAATAGTCTAAAGGCGCATACTCACGCCGGACTTTTACAAACTGTGGGTCGTCAGATCCGCTTGCGGGTGGTCTTTCTGACAACAGTTGCACAGGAGTACAGGCTGTTGTCAGACTGATAAGACTGATTTTGACTGATCCGCTCGGCGCAGGCAGGTCTGACGACCCATAGTTTGTAAAAGTCTGGCGTGGGTACGCGCCTTAAAGAGACACTGAAGCGAAAAAAAAATATGATATAATGAATTGGTTGTGTACTATGAATAATTACTAGAAGATTACCAGCAAAGAAAATATTCTCATATTTTATTTTCAGGTATATAGTGTTTTTTCTAACATTGCGTTATTCTATAATATGTGCAGATTACACAACACTCAGCATTCAAAATGAGTCTTTCAGAGCAGTCTGTGAAGTAATGACCTCTCCTCTGGCAGAGGAAAAGTAAATAGTCCAGGAACAGTTGAGATAATAAAAGTCAGATAACAGCCCTCTCCATGACTAACTTAGTTGGAGAGCTTAATGGCTTGTTTGCATAGAGATAACAACTGGAGTTTCTCAACTCTTCCTGTACTGGAAACAATTACACTGATGTATCTGATCTTAATGTTTTATTTCTTAGCTGTACTACACATACAAATCATAATATCATCATTTTTTTTTCGCTTCAGTGTCTCTTTAAGATCAATATCAGCACCACAAAATATGTTGGCGCTTTATAAATAAATAATAATAAGGGTGTCAACTGTAAAATAGGCACTCACATAGCAGGGTAGCCATTGCCAGAACCTGAGACCAAGAGGTAATCTAACAGTTTCTGGTGGAATGTTTTCTACTGCCCCCATGGTTGTGTATCATTTGGTTCAGGTCGCACTTTAAGGTACCAATCCACAACCCCTGTTCAACCTTCGTAATGAAGGAGGGGGCTATCGGGGCTTGAGAGATATTTTTCCATGAAGGAGAGTGTGAAGTAGTCTCAAATGGAAGAGAGGCCTCAAAGAGTGTTAAAAGACACAACTGGTGGGAATAATATATATTTATTATTAATAATAATACTATGTAGCACATACATATAATGTGTTAGTTATATATTTGGAGAGTTATTCCTTTTAGGGGTTCAGTTAGCTTTAGTGGAAGTCTACAGTTAGGAAACAAGGGACATACATATAACATTGAAACACAAAGTATTTTCTCAAAGGCTTTGACTTACAGTTTTCAGTTCTTTCTCTAACTCTCCTTATCAATGCTTTCTCTGATTTTTGTTATTTGTGCTTAACCTCATTACACTTAACCTTTACCCTCCTTATTGGTATCTAAACCTAATATTTCTATATTTGCCAACACAGGGCTGGATTTACCATAACGTACTGTAGGCACATGCCTACAGGCGCCTGGTGATGGAAAGGCGTCTCACTCACCTCCCTGTGTGCCTTCCTTCCCATTTCCCTATGCAGAGTCCTGAGCAGAGCATAAATGAGAGGTATCTCTGACTACCTAATGCTAAGAGACACCTGTAGCTACCTATGACGCTCAAGGGAAGTAAGGGAGAAGTGACAGCTGGGCTAGCCAGCAGACATGTGGTGCAATTCGGTAGGGGGTTGTAGGTTCTTGGAGGGTAAGGACATCTGTGCCTATAGGCTCCTGGTATGTAAATCCGGGCCTGTGCCAACAAGACAAACCTCATACCCAATCCTCATGCCATAACGGTCCTAAAGCCAATTCCAAAAATGCATGTTTCATACCAAAATAGAGTTAACTGTTAGGGCAACAATATGGCTAAGGTTAGGCACTAGTACGATTAGGCATGGATGAATACGTGGTTATAGTTAGCTATCAGGAAATATTAAAAGTAGGCATGTGTGAGGAGGTATTTAAGGGTAGACACTAAATGGGAAGAGGTGTGGGATTTGACATAACCTGGGGCTGTGGGTTACTATCAGGGTTTTCTGGAAGGTTTTTTTTTAAGATTAGGTTTTTCCAGAAGTTCCTACTGCAGGAAGCAAAGGTTGGTGGCTACCTACCAAGATATACAGTGCCATTGTGCAGTGCCTTTGAGTGCAGTAAGCAAGAAACATAACATTTTGGTTAATAAGAACTGGTGGAGAGGAGAGAAAAAACACAGGGGAACCGGGAGTCAAATCTGGTGTATTATTGTAGGTTTTTCTGGTCAAGTATAAACAAGTAGAAGATTCTACTCACAAAGATGGTTTGCAAGGGATGAAACCACTCATATAAGCATTAAGCAGGTTGGGAAATACCGTCCTCACTCAGCCTTGTGAGAGTAGTGTAACGATTGGTGTCAACACGCAGAGAGAATCTAATTATTGGTGGGCTGCAGACTCACCAATAATGCAGATATACACCGGATTATGAATGATCTGCAGAATCACTAATAATCCAGGTATGTCTAACCTCTGGACACCTGACAAGTGAGTGTACAGTATCACAGTAACACTTTGAGAGGGAACTGCCAGGAAGACTGGAGGCAATGGGGAGAAGGAAATTCACCCCTAGACGTGGGTGAATTCTCTTAGGCCAAAGGCTCCCTAGGAGAGGGACCTAAGCCTGGTTGCAGGAAGCCCTGCTGCTAATATAAACAGATTTGTCCTATCTGGTTGTGAGATCCTATCTCACTACAGCCTAGTGGCGAACCAAGGAAGTACAGATATACAGTGCTAGTCTTGGGTGTGTGGTGCGTAGTTACAACACCCCTGAACTAGTCTAAAGCATAACATAGAACTGACACAGTATCCTAGTCTTGGGTGTGATGTCTGTAGTCACAACACCCTGGAACTGGTCTAAAGCATAACATAGAACTGACACAGTATCCTAGTCTTGGGTGTGAGGTCCGTAGTCACAACACCCTGGAACTGGTCTAAAGCATAACATAGAACTGACACAGTATCCTAGTCTTGGGTGTGAGGTCCGTAGTCCCAACACCCTGGAACTGGTCTAAAGCATAACATAGAACTGACACAGTATCCTAGTCTTGGGTGTGAGTTCCGTAGTCACAACACCCGGGAACTGGTCTAAGCATAACATGAGAAGGTAATCTAGCTCAGTGTGGATTCCCAGGTCCGTCCTGGTTCAACCACACTGTAGGATCTGACTGAGGTCTGTGTGCTAACACGTTAAGCATTTGCAACGGCAGACGATGTGAGACTGAGGGACAAGTGGTTATATAGTGCAGCGCTGGTCAGCGCCGCCCAGTCCCTTCCAGCCAATCCGTATCCATCTCTGCTTCCCATAAAGCTTCTGTCTTACCGCGCGCGCGCGTGTATTCCGCAGCCTATGTGCACAGGAAGGCTGTATAGCATCAGACACATGTCGCCGCGTGTAAACCGCCGGAGCAGACGCGGAAACGGCCGCCATGCCGCCAGAGCACGCGGCGGCCATTCCGCAATTCTTCACAAGTAGTTTGTTGGTCGCAGATCCAGAAAGATTCCACTCTTTGGAGGTCTCTCCTAGTAGAGTGGGTACCCCTGTCCAGGGGTCATTAGATCCAGGTAAAAGCAAAGTAGGAGGCACCCATAAAAAGAGGCTATGTATATACCAAAAATTAAAACTAACAACACAGATAGGTAAAAGAATACATCCTACCTTAAATGAGGACCTCTCACGTGATTAGTAATTGAAAAATTCTAACTTTATTGAGCACTGTGCCTTTAGGGTCTGCAGTATTATCCTTGTGTACCCAAGGCTAATACTACAGACTCTAAAGGCACAATCGACAAAAATCGACCTGAGGAAGCAGCTCATGTTGTGAAGTGCGTTGTCTCTTAAAGTGCTTAATAAAGTTCAAATTTTTGATTTACTAAGCATGTGAGAGGTCCTCATTTAACGTAAACCAGAGATCCTGAATTATAAAGATTTGATACTTACCCGGGGCTTCCTCCAGCCCCATAAACATGTGTGAGTCCCTCGTCGTCCTCCCACGGTCTGCAGTTCAGCTGCGATCAGCCCCAATAATTGCTTCAGTTGCAACAGTCTGGGTCTTCTGCGCATGTGCAGAAGACCCAGACTGGACCCGACTGAGCCAATTACCGGGGCTGATTGCCGCTGATTGGCAGACTGCGGGAGGACGGTGTGGGACTCACACATGTTTGTGGGCTGCAGGAAGCCCTGGGTAAGGACTGAATCTTTATATTTCAGGATCTCTGGTTTACTTTAAGGTAGGACCTATTCTTTCACCTATCCGTATTTTAGTCTTAATTTTGGTATATACATAGCTTCTTTTTCTAGGTGCCTCCTACTTTGCTTTTACTTAGATAACATTTTGGCTACATTTCCTAATAAGCTAATACAAATTAGCTCAGCAGGTGACTGCAAATTGTCTATTCTCAAGGAGATGGGTAGTCCAGGGAACTTTCTGGAAACACACAATGTTGATATCATGTGTCCATTGCTCTCCAATCAGTCCAGAAAGACAGAATAGATGGATATGTCTGACCAGCCTCTATGAAACACTTTTCACTTCCTCTGGGGTCTGTCAGCTGGCTGTACCGACAGCTTGCAAAAGACATAAGTCGTTTTTCACCTGATAACTTACGTCAAGGCAATCTTCATAAATAAACCTTCATTGGTCTGCCTACTGTTGGCTTTGGGATAATACAGTTCTTCATACGTTTAATAAAATCAGTGTAAAGTACAATCTGTTTTCAAATAATTTGCGAAGCTATGTAAAATGAAAACAAAAATAGAATGTCACGATTTGCATGTAATATAAACCCTATACGTAATATATATTTCAAATAGTACAAAGACAACATAAAATGTTGAAACTAATAAAATTTGTTTTATAAAAAAAAAAAAAAAGGCAAGTAATATATTTCAAATACATGAGGACATGATTAAAAAGACCATCCTATATAAAATAATGATGATAATCATCAACATCATCATCATCATCCCAGTGAGTAGAGATGATCAATGTACAGCACTATTTCTGAGTTGATGCTAATTTAATTGCAATTTTTGCGGAGATTAAAATTGGCCCAATCAAATGCAGATACAGAAAATTTTGATTGTCCAATTTCAATCTACATACACATTGATATACAATGCAACTTTATTTAAATCAGCTTGATAAAAATTGCATATCATTGATCATCTCAATCAAAAAGATTGAGTCTTTCAAAAGTAAAGGTGGATGGGGAAGGGTATACCATTCTGTAAAACATTAAGTAAATAAACAGTGCAACAATTTAAGAATAACATTCCTAATGGAAAACCATAAGAATCATCCAAATACATAGTTTCATTTAAAAAGATTCAAAGAATCCAATGAAATCACTGTACACAAGCAGAAGGTGAAAGCCAATATTGGGCGGCCAAAATCATCAGACCTCAGGTAGCACTACATAACAGACACAATTCTGTAATGGAAATCACAGCAGGGCAACAGAATCCCTTCCAAAAACCATTATCTGTGAACATACTGCAGTTTGCCACTGTATCTAAAACTGCAAGATAAATCTCTATCATGCAAATACAAAGCCACATATCAATATGATCCAGAAGCACCAGCATCTTCTCTAGGCCAAGGTCATTGAAGATGGGCTGAGCTTAAATGTAACTTGTCCTCTGGTCTCAGGAGTCAAAATGTTAAATTATTTCAAGAAAAAACAAAAAACCCTGGCTACTGCATACTCAAGGCTAAAGAGAAAAGAACACATTTCTATCAGAGCACACTTCAAAAGGCAGCATCAGTGATGGTCTGGGGATGTATAGGTACACATGGTATGGGTATCTGCTGAATGATTCATACACTTTTTACAGCAACATATGCTGCCATCCAGATTACATTTTTCACAAGAAAGGCTTATTTCAGCAAAACAATGCCAAACTTCATCCTGAATTATAACAGCATACTTCCCAACTTTTTGAGATAAGAAAGAGGGACACTTAAGCCACGCCCAATGCCAAACCCCTAATTACACCCCCGACACAACCCTAATTATGCATACCATAAATATGTCATAAGAAAAATGTGTTGATTAAGAATTTAAACCATACTGGTTCTTTCTACCCTGGTTCATTTTCCTTCATATTAACATATGAAAATTAAAAAATATATCAATTTAAAGTATGGGAATAAAGTTTATAGTCAATTAAACACATTTTTCAGTGGAAAAATACATATATTTACATAGATCTGTACATCAGCCCTGAAAGGGGGACAAATGAGAAAGAAAGAGGGACAGAGGGGTTTGGTTCCCAAAAAGGGATTGTCCCGTCAAAAGAGCTATGTAACAGAATGACTCCATAGTAAAACACTCTGGAAGCTAAACTAACCTACTTGCAGTGCAGGCTTTTTGTTTGGTGAAAACACTGTGTGCATTATAAAACAAAAGTATGACAAAGGAGACTGCAAACAGAGTTAAACTTCTATATGAGGCAACTGCGGGACATTTCTTGAAGAGGCAATACAGCACTGAGATAAGCATGCCCCTTACCCAACTTTTGTGTAATGTGTTCCGGGCATTCAAAATTCTAAATGAGTGCATATGTTTCAGACCTTGTTCACATTGCGTTCTGATCACGTGAGCTTTCGTGTTGGGCGGTTTTTTACTTCATTTTTTTTGCGATTCCCGATGCTAGGGTGGGCAGTGTGTTTTTGTTAAAAGCGCTTTTCTAAGCGCTTTTCCAGAGCGTTTTTTTAATTCACTCCCTGACGCAAGTCAGGAAGTGAACTCTTTGACCCGGAAAATAATAAATACAATGTAATTATTCTTAAAAACGCAAATGCAATCCCCGCACAAAGCGATTTTGTGAGTGTTTGGGTCTTCCTATACCTTTTATTGAGGCAGTATCGCCCCGAAAATGGTCCATGCCGTGCTTTTCAGATCTGACAGTGAACGAAATGCCCCAATCTGAACTAACGCATAGGAAAACATGGTTTAAGCACTTTCAGGGCGATTTTGAAAAATCGCCAGCGTTTGAACAAATGAAAAAGTGGCTCTAGTGTGAATGAGCCCTCAAAGAACAACATTTTAAACTTTCAACAACTTGCCTTTGTGGTATCCAAATATAGGTTTTACAAGGATTGTAAATCATCACATTTAGTTTTTATATACATTTTACACAATGCCTTATCTTCTAGGGTAGCAGTTATGGCAATCACTGGATCCCTGCACTTTCAGGACATCCACTGTTCTAACTCTCCACACAGACACTAAACTAGCTACCACCTTTGAGGCCACATTCACAGTGACAGCAGGAATGCAACAGATCGGGACAACAGCGCCATACGTTATCCACACATTGTGTTAGGTACAGTGAAGGATACAGTCAATTAACAGTATGCTTCACTCTTACCGTTAACACATTCTTTTAGTGGTAACACACTGCATGCAGTGCATTACAATACAGCAATCCGTTATACCACAATGCACCTGGCACACTGTAAAGGTCACATGGACAAAATATATATATATATATATATATATATATATATAGGTGGTGCATTGCATTACGGTAAGCCATGTTACAAAGCGCCCATTATACCGCAATGCACAGCTGTAAATGTGGCCTTAGATTGCTAAAAGGATTTTTTTACAGAACACTATTTTAATAAATTTAGGCCATATTAGAAAGATTACCCAACACCAATTAGTCAAAAACTCATTGCAATGATGGCTTTCAGTTGCTAGTAAAAATACTAAATGTGGCCTTAAAGGGGGCCATACACTAGCCGACCAACCAACCAATCAACCATCCAATTCGATTATTATAATCGAATTGGATGAAAATTGGTGCTGCCAAGTGCATGCCCGACTGACAAAGCAATCAATTTCGGGACAGAAATTGGGTGCACGGTCGATCGCGCATGCTGGAAAATTTCAGGTCAAAGTTGGTTGGCTGGTTGCGCAGCAGTACAGCGGCCAAATTGCAAACGAGCGATGAGACAACTAAACCCCCGCCGCTGCCGCCGCACTGTATAAATATGTATGCAGTGTAGTGCATTTATACATTACCTGTCCGGTGTCAGCCTCCACGCGGTTTCTGTCCATCTCGCCGGGTTCAGCATACACGCCGGCGCCGCATAGCGTCTGACGTCAGACGCTATGCACAGCTAGCGTGTATGCGGCTGTTACCCGGTGAGATAGAGGGACACCGTGCGGAAGCTGCTACAGGACAGGTAATGTATAAATGCACTACACTACATACATTTATACGTTTTGGGGGCAGCGGCGGGGCGGACGTGGCGGCTCAGCCAATTCACTGAGGATTTCATGCTGAAATCGGACGGGAATTGGCCTGTAGTGTATGGGCAGATTCGACTAGACACAAATTTATCTCTAATCAGATTCGATTAGAGATAAATTTGTCTCTTGGTCGAATCTGCCCATAATCGTTCTATTTATGGCCACCTGTGTCTTCTCTCCATTGCCTTTGTCCCATGACAAACATTAGAGGCTGAACACTAGAGGCCTGTGGCACATACTTTGCATGACCACATACACACTGGGCCCCGAGTGTTCAGCCTCTAGCGTCTGTCTTGGGACTCATCTCCCCAGCAGTGATTAGAGATGGCCCGAACCTCCGATTTTCGGTTCACAAACTGGGTTCGCAAACCTCCCGCGAAAGTTCGGTTCACGCGAACTTTCACGAACCGAATAGACTTCAATGGGAAGGCGAACTTGGAAAACTAGAAGAATGTATGCTGGCCACAAAAGTGATGAAAAAGATGTTTCAAGGGGTCTAATACCTGGAGGGGGCATGGCGGAGTGGGATAGATGCCAAAAGTCCCGGGGAAAACGCAAAGTCCCGGGGAAAACGGGATTTGACGCAAAGCAGCTTTTTAAGGGCCGAAATCACATGGAATGCTAAATTGCAGACCTAAAGTGCTTTAAAACATCTTGCATGTGTATACATCAATCAGGGAGTGTAATTAGAGTACTGCTTCACACTGGCACACCAAACTCACTGTTTGGTGTGCCAGACGGCCGTCACTCCACAAACAGCTGTTTGTGTAATGACGGCCGTGCTGGACTGGTGCGCACCATGGCCAGAGTGCAGGCTGTGGCAGTTTTCAAGCCCATATGGTCGCCAGGCTGAGGTATGTGAATGACAGAACAGTGACTGTCCAGCTGATCAAACTTGGTCTGACCGCAATGAAGCAACGACCTTATTATCTTGGGTGTGCCCCCCCCGAGACACTCATATAGCCGGCGGTCATTGCTTCATTGTAATACGCAAGCCCCTTCACTGCGGCAAGGTAATGATCACGAAGGGGAATTGACACATGTACATGCCTTTTGTTTTGTTGTTGCAGCCGCAGTGCAGCCAGAAAAATTAGGCAGGCATGCACATGCACCAGAAAAATTATTATAACGGCCGCTGCTAGCAGCGGCCTTAAAAATTCAGGAATCCGCCTGGAGTCCTGGACCCTGTTGGCGGTGGCGGAGAAGGCAGTCAAGTGGCCTGCAGGCAAAGATGCTGTGTGGGGAGTGACTTAGTCTTGGGGCAGGCAGTCACACGGCGTGAAGGCAGAGGTGCTGTGTGTGGGGACTGACTTAGTCTTCGGGCAGGCCTGACCGTGCTTTGCAGGCCATGTGGTCAGATGGTCCCTTGACCCAATGCTATGTGCCAGAGATGTCACCACTTGCCTTTCAACATCACGATACAGTTTAGGTATCGCCTTTTTTGAGAAATAATTGCATATCTTCCACTGCGGTGTGTGGATTTGCTTTTGTGTGCTGCTTTCCCTCAGGTGGTCATCCCATTGCAGTTTGTGCTTTGTAATCATGTGCCTTCGTAAGGTAGTTCTCCCTACGCGGGTCTTGGTCTTTCCACGGCTCAATTTTCGGTGGCAGAGAATACAGATGGCATTGCTCTCATCTGAGGCAGACACACAAAAAAAATTCCACACCGCTGAGCCCTGGGGTGATGGCATTTTGGTGGTGGCGGCCGATTGAGTGTTAAGTGGGGTGCCAGATTTAGAGCAGGAGGAGGAAGATATGTCACGCTTCCGTGCGGAAGCTCAGAAACATGAGCTGTTCTGTGTAAAACAGCCCACTACGTCCTGACATTATTAGGGGTTGATGGCACGTGCCTTCTTCTGAACACTGTACTTTTATCGCGGGCAGCACAAAATCATGACAGCGCGACCTCGAACAGACCTGCCAGGTGGCCTGCCTCTGCCTTTTGTTTTGTCCATATTGGGGGGGATGAAGTGAAAGGTATGCACTGACTTGACTAATACAATGTGCAGTCAGTCACACAGGTGCAGTTAACAGGTATGCACGGAGTGGTATATCACACTGCGTGTGCTCACGTAGGTAGGTGGGTGCACTGAAGTGAACAACAGGTAGTAGGTAATATGCAGGGATGGGTATTACATGTGCCCTGTCGCACACACACACAGGTACCGGATAGGCACAGTGACACTGCGTGCGCTCACGTAGGTAGGTGTGTGCACTGAAGTGAACACAACAGGTAGTAGGTATATGCAGTGATTGGTATTACATGTGCTCCTGTCACACACAGACAGGCACAGTGACACGGACTGACAGGGCTGTATATAATGCAAGTGGGCCACAAAAAAAAAAAAAAAAAATAGATCACAAGAACAAGATTAGCTCTCAAAAGAGCTGTTGAGGGGTGCTTTTTTAGCAATAATAATCAGCCAGAAGCAAGCTAACAAGCCTACAAGAGCCTAGCTAAGCTTTCCCTATGAGAGTTTGCAGCAGCTGTCCCTTCACTAATTACTGCAGGCACACGAGTGAGTCCACTGCCTGACGCTGCCTGCTTTTATAAGGGGGGTGGGGCTCTAGGAGAGAGTGTAGCCTAATTGGCTACAATGTGCCTGCTGACTGTGATGTAGAGGGTCAAAGTTGACCCTCATGATGCACTATGGGGGCGAACCGAACTTCCGGAAAAGTTCCCGGTTCACTGCGATCGTGAACCACGGAAGTTCGCCGGCAAACCGTTCGGGCCATCTCTAGCAGTGATGAAGAGAAGAAACAGGGAGGAACTGCCCGGGTACGATGGAGAGAAGACAAGAGACACAGGAGAAGTGCACCAGCGGAGCGTAAGTGAGCGTAAGCAGCACTGCCATCACTTTGCATGTTGGTCATCCTGAACTCGAATGTCACTACCACTGTGCTCCTGACCCGCTGCCAATCAAGCAATATTTTCCATTTGGTGCAATCAACCGATTTGTTAAACTGCACTGACTGCACTTTGTACAACGCATAAGTGTTGTATTGCATTGCAGTGCGATGGTCTGCCCTAAAATGCGGCCATTATGTTGCACCACAAAGCACAACTGAATGTAGCTTTAAAGAGACACTGAAGCGAAAAAAAAATTATGATATGATTTGTATGTGTCGTACAGCTAAGAAATAAAACATTAGGAGCAGAGACATAAGTCTAATATTGTTTCCAGTACAGGAAGAGTTAAGAAACTCCAGTTGTTATCTATACAAAAGAGCCATTGAGCTCCATGACTTTCAAAGTCGCAGAGAGCTCTGTCTTCTGAAGCTTATTATTATCTCAACTGTCTGTCAAAGTATTTTCTTTTTCTCCAGAGGACATATCAAAAGTTCACTGGCTTGCTCTGTAAAATCATTTAGAATGCTGAGTACTGTGTAAACTGCAAATATTAGAGAATGATAGAATGTTATAAAATAAAACACTGTATAACTGAAAATAAAAAAATATGAGAATATTTTCTTTGCTATGAATGTTCTAGTAATTATCTGTACTACACAACCAATTCATTATATCATAATTTTTTTCACTTCAGCATCCAGAATCTGTAACATCAAAATGTCCCCTGGGGGGTACTTACCTCGGGTGGGGGAAGCCTCAGGATCCTAATGAGGCTTCCCACGCCTTCCTCCGTCCCTCGGGGGTCTCGCCGCAGCCCTCCGTACAGTGGTGACGTCAATATTTACCTTCCCGGCTCCTGCTCAGGCGCTCTGACGGCTGTCGGCTCCGAGGTAGGCGGAAATACCCGATCGACGTCGGGTCTGCTCTACTGCGCAGGCCCCGACTGAGATCGGGTATTTCCGTCTACTTCTGAGCCGAAAGCAGCCACAGCGCCCCCGCTGGAGCCAGGGAAGGTAAATATTGAATTGACAGTCGGGTCTGTCGGCGGCTGTTCGGAGGGCTGCAGCAAGACCCCCGTGGGACAGAGGACGGCGTGGGAAGCCTCATTAGGATGCCGAGGCTTCCCCCACCCGAGGTGAGTACCCCCAAGGGAAATTTTTTATGTTAGTGTCTCTTTAAGCTTTGTTAACACACTAGGTGGCTCTCATTGGAGATGTCATTCTTCTGCCCTCCTCCGTAGCTACAGAACACATTGCTAGCCGAAGAGGCTAGTGAAGAGTCTGTACAGAACTCAGCCTCGGACTGTCACTTGAGGGATCAAGTCCCGATCCCTGCAGGTGACGGTACCTGTACGTATGTATTCACCCTAATGGCTCATACACATGAGCCAGAGCGGTGGCTCAAGCCATTAAAAAAAAAAAAGCAGCGACAGCTCGTCGCCAGGTCCCTCTGTGCAACAGCCATACACACGGCGCACAGAGGGACACAGATTCGGCGGAAGCTGTCACCGAAGGTTCCTCCCCCCCGCCGTCCCCCCGCCGGTAGCTCCATACATTGTGTATGGAGTTGCTGTCACTAGTCCGCATACACACGGCGGACTAGCGACAGTTGCGTCAATGTTGCGGCGAAGTTGCGCCAATCGCCTGGCGACAGCAGCGACTAGCGACGGTTTGGGGTGCGCGCCTCATACACACGGGCGACCTGTTGCCGCAACACACGCGTGCCACGTGGTTGCGGTGACAGTTGTAGCCCGTGTGTATGAGGCTTAAGAGCCTGATTACAGTGATTGAGCAACACAGTGTGCAACTGACCACCAGCAGTGCACTAAATGTATCTAGTGTCTTCTAATGGACAAATTTAGATCATCTACAATGCTGTACCAATCCAAAGAAATCTGGAGCTAAAGTGGAGCAGCTCCCAGAAAGCAACCTTTCATTTAGTGGCTAAGGATTTATAATCAAATCCTTTGCATTTGCTAAAGCTTTATTTGAACCAGCTTTGTAAACCCATCCATTGAGCCCAGTTGTGTCTCTAAAACATAGCGTCAGGCTAATTACGCCATGATGTTGCGTTGCACAACCTGCACAACTATGATCACACTGCAGCAGAGGGGAAAAGTTTAATCTTGAGTAACACGTGTGATGCATACAGTGAAGCATACAGTACATAAAAGTATTCTTCACCCCAACTGTAAACACAAATGTTTTCCGATGGATTCCACCGCACCATACTTCTAACCCACCATGTTCTTCTACCATGCTGCAGGAAAGTGGACTAAATGTGCTAGATGCACAGCTCTTGTTATTTAATTTCAGTTAAGCTAGATTCACAGTGGGATGTTATTGTCCTGCGTTAATAAAGTCGCATAACACAGGTTACTGCATGGCAATGTTAGCCTTATGTGACATGACATTCACAGTGCAACATTAAAGTCGTGTTGTAAATGTTGTGTTTATTGTGATGCATTGCTGCAGTCAGTGCGACCTCTTAACGCAGGCATTTACAGATAGAGGGAAGCGTACTTATTATTGTTTGTATGCTCTACTGTATCTATTGTATGCGGCAGTAATGCAGTGTTAAGTTGAGTTGTGAACTTTTGGGTGTGTTGCGTTGTAATTTTGCGTTGCGACCTTAACGTTGTATCATAAGCGCTGTCCTACTGTAAATTTAGCCTAATCCTTTAAGTATATTTCAGTAGATTGAGTTCATTCTTTATTAATAAAGAATATTTGAAAGTGCAACATATATTACAGTACTGTGTAAAATATTAATGCATTCATATGTTTACACGACCTGTTGTCTTCTATGGTTGCAGTCCATATTTACTTTGTAGGACAGTATCCCTGATACTGAGACAATAACTAATATTCAAATTGGTACTGAGAAAGTTTATACAATTTTTTTTCCACCTAGTTTGTTCTGGTCAATAGAAGATTGTCTGAAGCGCTCCATCGACGGAGTAAAATCTATAAGTTACCATTTTAAAGCATCTGTCTGTTGTGCAGCTTCGGCTCATCAATATCAGAAGGCTCTATCACTTTGATAACCAAAATCCCATTAAAATCAATTCATGGGGTTTATTTATATCAAATAAAGTCAATTTCTTCTGTGAAGCGGAACAGCATGGAGATCTTTAATTATTTTAAATTGCTATTGAATGGGCGAGTCTACCTCCCTGATTTCAACATAGAATTTATAACGGAGAAGCAAAGATTTGATTTTCTACAACGAAATGGATACTTGCAGCATATGATCTGATCAATCGGCGTTGCCAAAATACGATTCCAGCATAAACAATGCACGTGGAACACAAGGCAACAAGCCAACAAAACAGGCAGAATTGACAGACGTGGTACAGCAGTCATCTGCTTGCAGGCATACTAGAAAGACTATGGGGGAGATATTTACTAGAAGAAACGTGTAGATTTCAGGTTTCATTTGAGCATCTGCCACGCAAGGGGGCTTAGAAAATATCTCCGAACCTGCCTAAAATGTCTATGCCCCAAAAAAGTAACGTGGAAATTATATAGCCCATTTTGAAGCGATTTCTAACATATTTTGTTTTGTTCTATCTCCTGAGCAGTCACCTTTACCTCTGTATGCGGCTAGTAGCTCTAGGCTGGTGACCTGCAGTAGCTGACAGCCTGGCTGTAGTGCTTTATAGGAATTAACGTCCATTTTAAAGAATGATGTTGTTTCTACTTTAGCACATAAGAGGCAAACCTTCTTCTTTTTCTTGTCGGGTTCTTTATTTTTCAGTGAAGCTTGTCTGAGCACAGAAAACACCGTGGAGTGCAAGTTTCTGTCCCCTTGTGTAGCTGATACCACATCTGCAGCCATCAGGCACGTCAGTGTGTTTGGCTGTAAAGTTGCCACCAGCTAGAAAAGATCCACAGTACAGTCACAACACGGCAGGATAAGGACTGAGACAGTGTGACAGTTAGGAAGTCATATATGGCCTTTAGTTGTGAAACATGGATGCTATTCTCTCCCCCATAACCCTCAACCCATCTCGTTTTACATTACATCTCGCTGCCTGCAGCCAGCGATGTCAGAGCAGATTTGTGATGTGTAAATAATGCAGAGGGGCAGAGGGGTAGAGGAACTGCATGGCGGCCACGCAGTAGAAGTTTTACAAATGGCCCCAATAGTCCGCTCAGTTCGGTCAGTTACCTCAATCTGGAAGCAGGAAATAAAGGGCAGCATGCATTGCTATCCCTTAACTCTCAGGAAAGTTTATTCTCCACAAATACAGAAGGTAATTAAAAAATATATTGAACTTCGAAGGACTACCTGGTAAACATTTCACACCCCTCCTTCTGTTATATATATATATATATATATATATATATATATATATATATATATATATATATATATATATATATATATATATATATATATATATATACATACACACACACACGCTGTTTCTTAGTATGTTGCGTGATGTACACACCCTCCGCTGCTCTTGTCTTGCTTGCACTGATAGCAATCCATAATTTTCCAGCTCTGCTGAAATGAATGGTGCTCTTAATTTTGCTCCAGGACTGTTATTAATTGAACATCCCTACCGGAGCCTGGAAAGAGGTCCTTTTAGTAATTAGTAAAATATAATTGAGCAGTGCCAGCGTGAGTTCCCATTCTGAGACACCCCATTGCTCCGTGTTAATCAATAAAATATCATTAAGCAAAAGGCAGGGAAATGTGTTGTATACAGAGTGAGGGGAGAGACATTAGGGAGCAGCGAGGTGGGGGAGGGGAACCGGGGTGCGGGGTAATATGAAGAGAGGAGCACGGAATTCTGGGGTAACCACAAGAGGGAATATGAATATATATATATATCGCTTAACGCCTGTTTCTTTGATCTGGCTGCGCTTACTATTTTTTTGTTTTCATTTAGCCACCTCTGTTATATTTTATGCAGGGCTTGCTGTGAGCGGAAGGGCATTGATGCTGCACATCCACAACACCCTGCTGGCCATCTGCTTGCCCGGCCAAAAGTATTTCTTCGCTTTTTATTGCTTTGGTTACTTTTTATTATTATTAGTTTTTTTTTTTTTAACTTCTGATTATTGATGTCTCTGTTCTTTTTCTCGGGGAGGACGCTCATAGCAGTCGACGGAGTATACAGGATATCGATTGACTGATTTGTAGTATTGGAACAATCCAGGCTTGGGCTTTTGTGATATAAAAAGTGTCTGCACCCAGCGATGAGCAGAATCTTTGCTATATACTATATATACGATTACAGCCTCGAATGTATGGACCATGTGGTCTCATCTCTTTGAATACAGCCATACACACTTAGGAATTATACTACTTGAAGTATCTCATTAGTGTAAGGAAAAAGCCACCCAGCACTTTTTGTATAAAAGTATGAAAAAAAAATCATTCAAATAAAATGTCAACAAAAACTAACCATGTTGTTATTCTAAAAGGTGTTTCATGCAAGAGAAATGAGCTGGTTAAAACGGTAACATACATTTTATTTGGCGTTGATAGAAAAGAAAGCAGTTTTCCTATTTCAGAGACATGAGCTTCAATGAATGGCAGGCAGAGGAGTGCAGAGGCAGATTTCCCCGCTTCCTGCGAGAGCAGCTCATCACGGAGACCTCTTCCCTCTATGGTCTGCCCCAGGGGCGTAGCAATAAGGGGTGCAGCGGTAGCGACCGCATCGGGGCCCTTGGGCCATAGGGGCCCCGTAGGGCCCTCCCTCAACCACAGTATTAGCTCTTTATTGGTACTGTGCTCATAATAAACACTTCTATAGATACTTTAAATTGTGATAATCATTAACAAGCTGTTCCCCATTCCCTTCTTGCACCTCTGACATTGTAGTTGTCATTGGCAGGTTTTGGCGCGTCGTATCAATTGTTATGTATAGAGTGCTTGTGGGGCCCCATTGTTAGACTTGCATCGGGGCCCACAGCTCCTTAGCTACGCCACTGGTCTGCCCCCCCTTCCCCCATACACTGTCCTGCTGGGTCTGTCCCTCATCTACTTCCATGAAGTGGGGGCGCCTGTTCTCATGTGAGGGTAACTGGCATCCATACAGGGGCGCCTGGTCTCATGTGGGGGTAACTGGCATCCATACAGGGGCGCTTGGTCTCAGAGGCGGGACAAGGTCCTCGAGCACCCAAGGCTGAGACACCAAAGTGCTCCCCTCCATCCCTGCCACCCCAGCCGTCACACACTGATTGCTATTAGACTAAGAGGGCCACAGGGCCCACAACCTCCCCAACACCTTAATATCTAGTTATATGGCTTGCAGTCACTGCCATGTATCCCCTTTTCTTATTTCTTTCTGCTTCCAACACAATTAGGAATGAAAGCTGAATGAATTGTGCGCCCCTGCTACACTGCGCCCTGAGGCTGGAGCCTCTCCAGCCTATGCCTCGGCTTGGTCTCATGTGGGGGTAACTGGCATCCATACAGGGGCGCCTGGTCTCATGTGGGGGTAACTGGCATCCATACAGGGGCGCCTGGTCTCATGTGGGGGTAACTGGCATCCATACTGTTACTGGGTGCCTCGATTCAAGTGGGGTACCTGGCACCCAAACTGGGGTACTTGGTCTCACATGGGGGTACTTGACATCCATACTGGTATTGGAGCACACCTGGTCTCATGTGGTGGTACCTGGCATCCATACTGGTACTGGTACTGGGGTGCTTGGTCTCAGGTGGGGGTACCTGGCATCCATACAGGGGTACCTGGTCTTTTGTGGGGGTACCTGGCATCAATACAGGAGCACCTTGTCTCTCACGTGGGGGTACCTGGCATCCATACTGGCACTGGGGCACCTGGTCTCATGTGAAGGTACCTGGCATCCATTCAGTGGGGTCTGGTATCATGTAGGAGTACCTGGCATCTATACAGGGTCTCCTAGTCTCACAAGGGTGTACCTGGCATCCATACAGGAGGGCCTGGTCTCATGTGGGGGTACCTCACATCCATACAGGGTTGTCTAGTCTCATGTGGGGGTACCTAGCATCCATACAGGGGCACCTGGTTTCACTTGGAGGTACCTGGCCTCCATACAGTGGCGCCTGCTCTCACGAGGGGGTACCTGGCATCCATACAGTGGGGTCTGGTATTACAAGGGGGTACCTGGCATCCATACAGGGGCGTCTGGTCTCACAAGGGGGTACCTGGCATCCATACAGGGGCACCTGGTTTCACTTGGGGGTACCTGGCCTCCATACAGGGGCGTCTGGTCTCACAAGGGGGTACCTGGCATCCATACAGGGGCACCTGGTTTCACTTGGGGGTACCTGGCCTCCATACAGTGGCATCTGGTCTCACGAGGGGCTACCTGGCATCCATACAGTGGGGTCTGGTATCATGTAGGAGTTCCTGGCACCCATACAGAGGCGCCTGGTTTCATGTGGGGGTACCTGGAATCCAAACAAGAGAGTCTGGTCTCATGAGGTGGTACCTGGCATCCATATAGGGGGAGTCTGGTCTCATGAGGGTGTACCTGGCATCCACACTTGCACCTTGCTCACACTTTCCCTGAACTTGTGTGACTCATGCATCACACTGTTTGCATTCTCGGGATCAACAAGGGGCCGTGTTTGCATTGGTAAGTAGCACTATGTTATGAGACATTAATTACATCTGAACGTGAGCTTAATGAGACGTGGACACCTGCCTACTGCACGTAGAGTAGAAAAAAGAGGCCGCGCTCTTTTTAGCCGAGAACTCCATCTCATGCGATTAAATATCCCAGCTATATTCTTCAGCCCAGCAGGACCCCACTGCAGCCGACTTGGCCAATGCTCTATAAAAGCGGAGGCAAGACAGGTGCACATTTTATTGGGTTTCCGGTAAGCTAGTGACTGGGGAGCCCTATACGACATCATGAGCGTTTGAAGACACTAGGAGACGCTAGAATTGGACTAGGATCGCACTGTGTATGGACATTCTAGAGCACACTACATCCTAGATCAAAATAAAACACACACACACCCCACGTGAATACAAATTGCATGCTATTTGTTAGTACATATTATTTCAGTAACATAATGGCAATCTCTATAGCATATGTGTCAAGTATGCAGTATAGTCATAAATGCTCCGACTGGTAGAAGTTTGTAGAAACCCTTTGAAAACATAAATATAATACCTAGCTCACCATTCCCGCTTTAGCAGCCATTTATTCTGAACTGACTGCTCATCGTAGAAGTTATGATCAGACTACATAAAACATACAGCATAACTGAATCCTGTAAACTGTGGGCACAATATACACTGGGGCTGTTATTATGAGTGTATGCTTCTGCCACGCGTGCTGCAGACCCCATCCCTGTCTTCTCAGGCTCTCAGCTTTCTCTTTGCAGTGGCTTGCACATTGATCTCCGCAGCCTTATTTAAAGCACACGCGTCACTTAATAAAGCCTCGTCTGGGACCCAAGAAACATCTAGGCAGATATTGCTGGGCATCCCAGCATGTCCTGATTGCTGCAAAATCGAAACAATCTATAGGGGAAAACACGTTTACATATAGGCTGAAAAGCTCGGTGTAATGAAATACAACCGCCCTAACCCCGAGCATGTTCCTCTGCATGCACTGTGCCTAAATCCTAATATCTACTTCTGCTTATATTTGCCGAGATCCACCGAGCGAAATAACCAAACAAGTCCAAGAAGAGCAAGAGAAGGATGGGGCAACTCGACATATACAGAGGACAAATACACAAGACTTACTGCTTAAACATATTTAGAATTGATTTTATATATATATATATATATATATATATATATATATATATATATATATATATATATATATATATATATATATATATATATATATATATATATATATATATAGCGTAGCGCATGATATATCCTTTTACTGTTTGTAGGTGTACAACAAGAGGAAAATTGCAGTAAGTTAAAAGGACAAAAAAAAAAATCAATAGACTTTGCGACATGTTTCAAATTGCAATTTATTTTAGAAAGTTAACAAAAGCACGCCCTGCCAAGTGAACTTTATACCGTGCAACGTCCGAGCTTTTTGTATGGCGGAGAGATGCAAGGAGGAGAATTGTGTCCAGGCATTAGAAGAAGCAGAGCAGCCTGCACAGTGTATATGTATACCTGCTTTTATAAAATAGTCTGCGGATCTGTGTACGCATGATGCGTGTTATGCTCACAGATACTTTAGCAATTCATGGAAGTGGGAAAGTTGTAGAGGATTTGCTAAATATAAAAATACACGCAATGGTTAAAATAATAAAGAAAAACTTAGTTTTTCTTGTAGGCAGCAACTGAGTAAAACAAACATGTCAAAATATTTATTTTTGGGGTTAATACTGATATGTAGCGTAATATGAATATGAGAGAAGCAAGTGGGAATATTATCTGCTTTCTGTGCAAAATGTATTGCACTGCTGAGGAGGAAAGTTGCAGATATAAAAAAATATATATACAGATATATATCGATATGTGTGTAGAGAGTGTGGAGGGGGAGAGTAGGGGCACTTGGAACACACATTGATTTCGGATAGGTAGGTGTGTTTGTTGTAGAGTGTAGCCAGAATAAATTAACTTCAGTCAGAGGGGAACCGCCGTTTTAGAAGGAAATGTACAGAAGTTAACCGTTCAAAATGTCCTTTAATTATACATATATATCTGCATAAAGCCAGTATCTTTAATACCAGGCGATGTTGCATAAAGCATTTGCAAATTCTGTATGTAACTAGCCCTAGTTTGACGTTATTTACTTTTATTTATATATAATATACTGTATGTGGAGAAATACTCCAGCACTGCATTGACGCTCTGAAGACTTGCTGATGCATCATATACAGTAGAACCAGTTTGGTGAGAATGTGTGGACTGTGCAGTGTGCCTTTTAATTCACTTACAAAATCGAGCTGAACCTCCATTACATGGAATTTTAATATTCCTTCTGAGACTGTCCTCGGGTATAGGGCAAAAGTATGTCATGGAAAGTTAGGATTCATCACCTTTGACATGCAGCTTGCTTCCTATTAGGCTCCTTTCACACTATGTCCTCTGTGTCGCAGCGCAATAGACAATAGAATCGCATCAAAGCGCAATGCATTTATATTTCAATGGTGCTTTTACACTGGCATGTTTGCAGTGCAACACATTCTGGCACGATAACATGCAGTGCATTAGGCCTTGTTCACATTGCATTCCGCTAGCATTAGCGTTGGGGTTTGTTGCACTTTTTTTTATTCCCGGCGCTTGGGTGGGCGTTCCGTTTTTTTGTGTGAAAAGCGCTTTTCTAAGCGATTTTCCCAGCGTTTTTTTAATTCATTCCCTGATGATGATTATGAGACCTTATTTGCAAAAATAAGTAATAGTAATATACCTTCATGGCATACATATTTAAAAAGCCAAGTTCCTAAGGTAACAATACATGTTTTTTCTCTTTTTTATTCTGTCACTTTGTTTTCATTTTACAAGTCTTTTATTTTGGTACAGAATATGCAAAAATGTTATTGCTTTTGATGCAGTTTGTGACTAAAAATAATACACAAGACATGGGCCTCAACCCTAAAACTCTCTAAACGCCATTCTACAACTTATCAGGGGTTTTATGCAGCTGATGCCCATCATCTCTTATTCTCTTGGACTGCAATTTGAACGTTTGTGGAGCACGCTGCAGGTAAGACCACCTGTAGTTTATATCCTCCCTGCTGCATTTTGGTGCCAGTGCTTTGTTTCTTTACCTTGCATGTTACAGAGGGAAGCTTTTAAGGGAGAGGCTAGTTTCACACTGGACCTCTGCATATCTTGTAATAACAGGATCGCAACTAGGGATGATCGGAAAGGGCGATTTCCGATTCCGTGGAAATTCGGAATTCCGTCAGAACAAAATTCTTTAACCGTTACATTCCAGCGGTATTTCGTTCCGGCGGTACAATTTCAGTAATCTCATTTGAAACCTCAATTTTGAAACATCGTAGGCCATGGGACCTAGTGGCTGTTCCACCAGTCATTTTTTTTTTATTTATTTTTTTGGAGCAGCAGGAGTTGTCGTAGGCCATGATACCTAGAGGTGGCTTCACGGTGGTAATCACAATTTTTTTTTTGAGCAGCAGGAGTTGTCGTAGGCCATGGGACCTAGAGATGGTTCCACGGCGGTCATCACAATTTTTGTTTGGGAGCAGCAGGAGTTGTCGTAGGCCATGGGACCTAGAGGTGGTTTCACGGCAGTCATTATAATTCTTTTTTTAAAGCAGCAGGAGTAGTCATTGGCCGAAAACATAGGGTTACTGATATTACATCGGATTGCTGCAAAAACAGAATTTTTTTGATCTTAAAATGCAAAAATATGCAATGGTAGTGATAGGCAGCAGAGTTTGAGGGAGAGCCTTTGAGGCTTGAAAAACAGCACATTGTAATTTAGTCAGTGAGAGGGGCCTTGTAATTGTCACTGATCCATGACTCGTTCATTTTTATGAACGTTAGTATGTCCACATTGTCTGTGGACAGACAGGTCCGTTGGTCGGTGACCACCCCCCTGCAGCACTAAATACTCGCTCCGAAAGAACACTGGCAGCGGGGCATGCCAGAACCTCCAGTGCATACTGAGCGAGTTCAGGCCAGGTATCCAGTTGTTTTGTCCAATAGTCCGTGGGGTCATCATTACTCTCCATATTGTCTGAAACACTGGCCGACCCCAAGTAATCATTCACCATACGGGCCAGCCGCTGGTGGTGACCACTTTGTCCGCTGGTGGTGCTGTTGCTAGAAGGAGTATCTGGGCATTGGCTGATAAAATTCCTTCAACATACTCAGCAGGTTCACAAATTGGCTATTGGTGCTGCTGCTGGGAGTGGGACCACAAGACCTTTGCTGAGTATGATGAGGCTTGGTAGCTTGGGCCCGGGATACAGGTGCAGGAAACGCATCTTCTACCCAACGAAGAAGGGCATCCCGGATGTGGCTCATCCTGGCGTCTGCTTGGGAGGGGGTATGAACTACCGCATTTTCCCCTTGCACCGGGGATCTAAGATGGTGGCCACCCACATGTTGAGCCTTGATTTTAGAGTTTTAATCTGGAGGTCCTTACGGAGGCACTGAAGCATATGCGCAGCCATAGGGAAGAGATGTCTGCCATTAGTCACCTCTTCCTGGCTGTCAGAATTGTCATCATGCTCCAGCTCCACATCATCAGAATCTTCTTCCCACCCCTGGACAATGGGCTCTTCCACAAGCTCTGCCTCCTCATCCAGGACTTGAGTATGCTCACTCACTCCCCCATTTGACTCGTCATCACCACTGTTCAGTTGGGTATCGGTTGAAAAGGGCGCCCGAGCTGCCTGTATGAAAAGGGCGCCGCCATAGACATCAATGTTATTTCTGGAAATATGGGCTACAAGGTGTAGAAAAGGGCGCCCGAGTTTTGATATAGGCTACAAGCAGGCTCCCCTTTGTAGCCCATATTTTTTTTGGCTACAAGGTTTTCGGCTACAGTAAGGTGCCCCTTTGTAGCCCATATTATTGCCTTTTTTTGTAGCCTATGTTTTTATATGGGCTACAAGTGCTGGAAGCCAAATTATTTCATTCCCCCACTATCCATGGAGCCCTGGAGGGGGAATAGTAATTTACACATCCCGGAGTTTTTTTGTAGCCGAAGTTTTTATATGGGCTACACCAGGCGCCTTTTTTTGTAGCCGAAGTTTTTATATGGGCTACACCAGGCGCCTTTTTTGTAGCCGAAGTTTATATGGGCTACACCAGGCGCCTTTTTTGTAGCCGAAGTTGGTATATATGGGCTCCACCAGGCGCCCTTTTTTACCGGTGCCCTTTTCATATAGACTCTTCCGTTGGGCTAGGGCTTCCTCCCCCTGTTCGAGCAGTTTGTCGAAAGCGTTGTCCAGCATGAAGGCAAGAGGGAGCACTTCTGATATGCTGCAGTGCTCCTCACTGACCACTTTTGTTGCCTGCTCAAATGGCTCCAACACTTTGCACACCTGTCCAATCACCTGCCACTGGTCCCCAGTAATGTAGTCCTGTTCTTGAGGAAGATGTCTGAGACAAGTATAGCCTGACCGCCATTCGCTGCTCCTACAACCTCTCCAGCATGTGGAGGGTGGAGTTCCACCGCGTTGGACAATTGGAAATAAGCCTGTGCTGCGGCAGACTATGGCGGCACTGCAGCAGTTTCAAGGCTGTGGTGGCGGTTGCAGAGCGACGGATGTGGGCTGATACTTTTCGTGCTGAGGCCACAGCTTCCTTCAACCCATCAAAAGTGCGTAAAAACTTCTGCACTACAAGGTTGAAGACGTGGGCCAAGCAAGGTAAGTGAGTATAGTCACCTTGAGAAATGGTGGCCAGCATGTTGGCACCATTATCAGACACCACTACACCTTTCTCCAGTTTTCGGGGGGTCAGCCACTGCCAAATCTGATCCTGTAAGGTTGCAAGGATTACAGATCTGGTTTTCCTGTTCTCGTCCATGGATTCCAGTTTCAGCACTGATTGGCATCGATGGTCCTGCAGACCAGTGTAGGAGCGGGATCACTTGCCGGGAGGCTTAGCAACGGCGGACTGGCCATGGACAGAACAGGTAGCAGAGGGAAGTAAAACAGGCCTCCCCTTCAACCCATGTGGTGATGGCACTATGGTGGCATCAGCAGCTGACGTTGAAGGGCATGTTAAGGGTTCTGCCTCTGACACAGGAGACCAGGGTTCGAATCTCGGCTCTGCCTGTTCAGTAAGCCAGCACCTATTCAGTAGGAGACCTTTGGCAAGTCTCCCTAACACTGCCACTGCCTATAGAGCGCGCCCTAGTGGCTGCTGCTCTGGCGCTTTGAGTCCGCCAGGAGAAAAGCGCGATATAAATGTTATTTGTCTTGTCTTGTCTACATAGGTGGCGATACCTGGCGCCGGACACTGCCACCAGCTGTTTCTGATGACGAGCTCCCCCTGCTTCTTTCAGCAACTCTTCTCCTCCTACTCCTCTCTGACTCCCCCTCTGAACTCTCCCCCTGTTCATCTCCTCTATTGGGAACATACATGGGATCCGTATCATCGTCATCATCATAATCATCCTGCCCAGCTTCGCTTGCCTCAGACACCTCCAAAACTGCACCAACAGCAGGTACTTCATCATCTTCACACGTTACGTCCATAGTGTGGCCGCCTAACTCAGACATATGAGGTGGTGTAACTTGCTTAGCGCCTTCATCTGGTTGTAACAATAATGGCTGTGAATCAGTTAATTCCCCACCAATTAACTCCTGCAAGGTATCAAATGCAATGGATGTGGTGCTTGTAGTAGCGCTGCTGGCTGTGGAAGATGAGGTGTTCTGTGTTAAATAGTCAACCACATCTTGACAATCTTGGGAGTTGATGGGACGTGCCTTCTTCTGAGCACTGTACTTTGGTCGAGGGCCGCACTAAATCACATCAACACGGCCTGGAACAGACCTGCCGGGTGGCCTTCCTCTGGGTCTGCCTCTACCTCTGCCTGTTTTGTCCGTTGTGTCCATATCGGGGGGATGAAGTGAAAGGTATGCACTGACTGGACTAATACAATGTGCAGTCACACAGGTGCAGTTAACAGGTATGCACGGAGTGGTATATCACACTGCGTGCACTCACGTAGGTAGGTGGGTACACTGAACACAACAGGTAGGTATATGCAGTGATGAGGTGGGTGCACTGAACACAACAGGTAGGTATATGCAGTGATGGGTATTACAATGTGCATCTGTCACACACAGACAGGTAGTGGACAGGCACAATGACACTGCGTGCGCTCAACTCACGTAGGTAGGTGGGTGCACTGTGAACAACAGGTAGGTAGGTATATGCAGTAATGGGTATTACAATGTGCACCTGTCACACACAGACAGGTAGCGGACAGGCACAGTGACACTGCTTGTGCTCACGTAGGTAGGTGGGTGCACTGTGAACAACAGGTAGGTAGGTATATGCAGTGATGGGTATTGCAATGTGCACCTGTTGCACACAGACAGGTAGCGGACAGGCACAGTGACACTGCATGCGCTCAACTCACGTAGGTAGGTGGGTGCACTGTGAACAACAGGTAGGTAGGTATATGCAGCACGGCTGCTCAAATCCGGAACCGGGAGACATCCGGATAGTTCTATCTGAATATCTCCCAGTAAACCTGTACGGGCTGGGCGGGGGGTCAATCTTACCTGTCTGACGTCTTCTTCATCCATCCCTCGGCACCTCCCACTATGCGGTCCAAGCGGCGGTCACGTGATTACATACACTTCCTCCTTCCGGGTTGAAGGAGGAAGTGTTTGTAATCATGTGACGCGCATGGAGAGCATCGTGGGAGGCGCCGAGGGACGGACGAAGAAGACGTCAGACAGGTAAGATTAACCCCCCCCCCCCCCCCCCGCCCAGCCCGCACAGGTTTACTGGAAGATATCCAGATAGCAACTATCCGGGTATCTCCCGGTTCCGGATTTGAGCAGCCCTAATATGCAGTACTGGGTATTACAATGTGCACCTGTCACACACAGACAGGTAGCGGACAGGCACAGTGACACTGCATGCGCTCAACTCACGTAGGTAGGTGGGTGCACTGTGAACAACAGGTAGGTAGGTATATGCAGTGATGGGTATTGCAATGTGCACCTGTTGCACACAGACAGGTAGCGGACAGGCACAGTGACACTGCATGCGCTCAACTCACGTAGGTAGGTGGGTGCACTGTGAACAACAGGTAGGTAGGTATATGCAGCACGGCTGCTCAAATCCGGAACCGGGAGACATCCGGATAGTTCTATCTGAATATCTCCCAGTAAACCTGTACGGGCTGGGCGGGGGGTCAATCTTACCTGTCTGACGTCTTCTTCATCCATCCCTCGGCACCTCCCACTATGCGGTCCAAGCGGCGGTCACGTGATTACATACACTTCCTCCTTCCGGGTTGAAGGAGGAAGTGTTTGTAATCATGTGACGCGCATGGAGAGCATCGTGGGAGGCGCCGAGGGACGGACGAAGAAGACGTCAGACAGGTAAGATTAACCCCCCCCCCCCCCCCCCCCGCCCAGCCCGCACAGGTTTACTGGAAGATATCCAGATAGCAACTATCCGGGTATCTCCCGGTTCCGGATTTGAGCAGCCCTAATATGCAGTACTGGGTATTACAATGTGCACCTGTCACACACAGACAGGTAGCAGACAGGCACAGTGACACTGCATGTGCTCAACTCACGTAGGTAGGTGGGTGCACTGTGAACAACAGGTAGGTAGGTATATGCAGTACTGGGTATTACAATGTGCACCTGTCACATACAGACAGGTAGCGGACAGGCACAGTGATACTGCGTGTGCTCAACTCACGTAGGTAGGTGGGTGCACTGTGAACAACAGGTAGGTAGGTATATGCAGTAATGGGTATTACAATGTGCACCTGTCACACACACAGGTAGTCACTGAATGTGCTGGGCCTGGCAGTGGTGCACACACACAGTATTAATTGTCAAGGGTGTCTATGCAACACAAGTGTCAGTGGGACACATAGAAAAAAAAAAAGATCACAAGAACAAGATTAGCTCTCAAAAGAGCTAATGTGGGGTGCTATTTTAGCAATAAGAATCAGCAAGGAGCAAGCTAAGAAGCCTACAAGAGCCTAACTAATCTGTCCCTATGAGAGAGTCTGCAGCAGCTGTCCCTTCTCTATTTACTGCAGGCACACGAGTGAGTCCACTGCCTGACGTTGCCTGCCTTTTATAAGGGGGGGGGGAGTGGCTCCAGGAGGGAGTGTAGCCTGATTGGCTACAATGTGCCTGCTGACTGTGATGTAGAGGGTCAAAGTTGACCCTAATGGTGCATTATGGGGGCGAACCGAACCGAAAAGTTTGCAGTTCTCCGCGATCGCGAACCACTGGAAGTTCGCCAGGGGAACCGTTCGCCGGCGAACCGTTCGGGCCATCTCTAGATTATAAGTAGCTGGGGAGCTGGTTGCTAACGTAGCATTGGTTGGTATTTGTTAAGACTCTAATTGGTGAAGAAATTCAGATTTTTCATGCAGAAATCCTGTTGGTTTCACTTTTAAGCTTCTGTCTAGGATCTTCCTTCTGATTGGCTGAAAAAATCCACATTCCGACAGAATTCCGAATAGCAATTCTGGAATTACCGTTTAGCGCTATAGCAATTCCGTTCCGATGCGACGGAACGGAATTGCCAATTTCCGATCGGAATCACAGAAATCTGAATTCCGCGGAATTCCTAATCGCAACGGAGGGCAAATGCTGCATTATGTGTTACACGTGCAATGCATATGGTTAAGCAAACACTACAAGAAACTTATGCTTCTCTGCAACTGTAAACATGCAGGTTGTCTGGTAGCACACACCATGCTTTGTGTTAAAGCAAAATCCGTTACACCACGCTGTTAATGCTCTAATGTGAACATATTATTATAATATAATGACATTGTGGGATTATATTGTCCACCAAAATGCAATATGTCAGTGTAAAATAGGCTAAGGCTATGGTCACCAGGGGCAAACCAAGGATTTTCAAGGGGGGGAGGGGGGGGGGAATCTTGAAAGGTCTCCCTCAGCCATGCACAATACAGTATAATAATATAATAATATAGTAGGACATCATACTGGGTACACACAATGCAATTTCCCATCGGACATGATCTGACAATTATTTCCTAAAAGTCCGATCTGCTCCAGATCGACAACAGAATTGATTAGGAGCAGTTTGGATACAGATAATAATAAGGACAGCCAACATTGGTAATGAAGGGGAAAGTGAAGCATTCACACAGCATCGCACAGGGCTGTGCTCATACCTGACTCTGTTAAGTTTCCCAGAGTTGCTCCATGCTTTGTGCACACACTGCTGCTATATCTGAAGTCAACTGTGTAGCAGGGAAAGAAAGGGGGCAGTGCTGTGAAATGCAGGATACCTGCAGATATTCTGGTGTCTCAACTTGTGCTTGTCCCCAGACACTGGTCTGAGAAGGAATTCTGGGCAGCTGTAATGCCCCTGCGTTTGCCTATGTGCTTTGCTGACTGGTGTAGGTAGAGTAGGGCCCTTTTGACCTGATGGGACCTCATCACGGAAAAAGAGTCTAGTATGAAATCTCTTCGCATGAAATTTTTTTTGAAAGTGATCATCCTCCAACTCACTCATTGCAACTGAATGCAAATGTCATCCAAATGAGTGCAAATGAATGTAAATTTCACACAAGTTGTTTATATCATTACTAGAGTTCCTGCTTGATGTATCTGAGTGCAGAGGGTTAATCATTAATTAACTATGTACAGGACTAGGGGTGGTGCTAAGGTATTTGTGGCCCCCCCAAACAGCACATCATTTATGGCCCCCTACCCCCATGTTGGAAGGCCCCTTCTCCCATTAAAATAGGTAGCCAAAGGTGACCCCTCTAATAGGTAGTCCTCCAGTATAGGTAGGTAGCCAGAGGTGCCTCCCCCAATTAGGTAGCCCTCCAGTGTAGATAGGTAGCTAAAGGTGCACCGCCCCCCAGTATAGGTAGCCCAGGTCTCTCCCCAGTATAGATAGCCAAGGTGTCCCTGCAGTATAGATAGCTATCCACAGTATAGGTAGTCAAAGGTCTTCTCCCCCATATAGGGCATTGGTGTCAGTGAGGGTATGTAGCTTCCTGCTGCCTCCCCATCCTCAACACTCACACGCCTGCAGATTGGCAGTGACCCAAAAAGAGGGAAGCAGTGCACAGTAACTATCCGGCACATTTCAAATGCAGGAAATGACCAATGACCTCACTTCAGCATCTGCAGTGTCATTGCACTGCTCTCCCCTCTGTTCACATTGTCGGTGATCTGAGGGTCTGTTTGTGAGTGTTGGGGAGGCAGCTGTGGGTGAGGCCCTTAGCATCTGCATGGTTCACCTGGGCCTAGCTGCACTCCTAAACAGGGCTGGCTGTATGGGCTGACAGAACTAACTGACTGCAAATAAAATTGGTTAAGCAGACTGACAGGCTGCAAACTGAACAGGTAAAGCAGGCTGACTGACTGGCTGCAGATTGGACTGGTATAAGCAGACTGACTAACAGACTGTGGAATGGACTCGTGTAGTAGACTGATTGACAGGCTGAGTACTGGACAAGTAAAGCCAACTAATAGGACCATCTGGACAGATAGAACTGACTGGTGGTTCTGGCAGGCAAAACTACATGGAGACACTCTGTGGATGAATGAAGCAAACAGCACTGACCTCTGTTAGATCAGGCCTTAAACAATTCTGGCTTTCATGTCAGTGCTGTTGCTCTGCCCCATGTTGAACACAAAAGGGATGGAGGTGCAGCACACACTCTTCCCAGGATTATGCCCAGTGAGGAGGGAGGCTGAAGGTGTCCATTCATATGATCCAAAGTCTTGGCAGTTCCAAAATGTTCTGCAAGCAAATGATGACAACAGAGTTCTAGGACATAGCCCTTCGGGCACAAATATCTTGTCACTTTGATACAGGAATCCATTCTGATGACACAACTCATGTGTAAGATCCGAAGGCAGATTTGCAGAGGCGTGTTTGACACAGGCAAGCAAGTCCAGGTAAATCATGACAAAAAATTAGGAGGGCAGAATAGTGTTAGTGTCCATTTTAGAAGTTTGTTCTTCAAACATTCAAGAAAGTATTTCCGGTTTTGAGTTATCAGAACCAGGATGGTAGGTAATATGAAAGTTGTATCTGGAGAAGAACAACCCCAATAGGCCTGATGGGGTCTGAGTCTCTTTTGCCGGTTCAGAGGTGTCCAACATTCTTTTGGGTCATGAGATACAGCACAGGGTAATGAGCCCCTTCCAGTAAATACCGCCACTCCTCCACTGCAGACATAATGGCAAGACTTTCCTGGTGTTCATCATAGTTCTGGTAACATAGGATCAGCATGTCTAAGGATTGGTTCAGAGGTAAAAGCTTGCATTTCTGTAGACCATCAAAAGTGCTGATCGCGCTTGGTGATATGGGTAACTGGTGCCACAGTTGTTGAAAGGTTTTTTAATGAGTAAGAAAATTAGAAAAAGCGTTGAACCTCACTCTCGTCTTGGAGGTAGCCAATGGGGATGAGTGCACGGATTTCTCAAAATTAAAAATTTCACATTAGAATTTCACAATTTCGAATTGAAAGTCGGAATTCGGAATTTAGAATTCCAATGCATATTTTCCGAAAGTTGTACAAAATTATGTTCATGTAATGTACAAAAAAATTTTCTGCATAAATAGCAAAAAAAAAAAATCTGTTGAGTACACAAGGGACATCCTTTAACCAACTGAGGGGTTTTACCCCCTGACCACCAGAGCAATTTTCACCTTTCAGCGCTCCTTCCATTCATTCGTCTATAATTTTATCATTACTTATCGCAATGAAATGAACTATATCTTGTTTTTTTCGCCACCAATTAGGCTTTCTTTAGGTGGGACATTATGCCAAGAATAATTTTATTCTAAATGTGTTTTAATGGGCAAATAAGAAAAAATGTGGGAAAAAAAATATTATTTTTCAGTTTTCGGCCTTTATAGTTTTTAAATAATGCATGCTACTGTAATTAAAACCCATTAAATGTATATGCCTATTTATCCCGGTTATAAAACCGTTCAAATTATGTCCCTATCACAATGTTTGCCGCCAATATTTTAATTGGATATAAAGGTGCATTTTTTTCAGTTTTGCGTCCATCCCTAATTACAAGCCCATAGTTTATAAAGTAACAGTGTTATACCCTCTTGACATAAATATTTAAAAAGTTCAGTCCCTAAGGTAACTATTTATGTATTTTTTTTAAATTGTACATTTTTAATTTTTTTTTAATTACAAAAAAAAAAAATTGGGGAGTGTGGGAGGTAAGGAGTTATTTTTTTGTGTAAAACTAGTTTATTTGTGTCTAAAAAATGCTTAGGGTGTAGTTTTACTATTTGGCCACAAGATGGCAACAGTAACTTTTCCGGACGCTTGCAGGAAGTAGAAAGAGGCTGGGAGTTTGTTATTGCTCACAATGATCGCGCTGCTCAGCCGAGCGGCAGCGGATCATTGCGGGGCTTAGATCAACGAACGGGAATGGATTTTCCCGTTCGTTGATCTCTGGGCGAGCGGGCGGCGGCGTGTTTACTAGCGGCGGGCGGCGTGTTTACGAGCGGGAGCGCGGGCAGCGGCGGGAGTGCGCAAAGTACGGATTTCTCCATCCCTGGGGGTTAAAGGATGGAAAAAGGGACGGAGAAATCCGTACGGGCGGGGGTAAAGTGGTTAAATAGGTGCAGTATTCTGCTAGGATCCCAATGTTTTTATTTCCCTTTTTAAGATCTCCCAAATTTTATTTGCTTACGCTACTGCTTGGCACCAAAACGATTAAGTAACTTATCGTCAACCAGTACTCCTGCTTCAGGTTTGATGTCTCCACCTACATCCCGTTTATATTGTATGGTACTAGACCATTGATATGGCTAAGATGCAAAACTTTACATTTTTCAGTAGTGAATTTCAGCTGCCAATTTCATGTCCCATCTTTCTACAGCATATCACTTTTCCTGTGTGTTGATAATTCTTTATAAATACCGTACATACTCGCATATAAGCCGACCCCCCCAGGTTTTACTTATAAAAAGGGGTAAAATTGATTGACTCTCATACAAGCCGAGGGTAGGAATCACAGTGAAGGCAGGCGAGCAGAACCACTGTCACAGGTGCCTCTATATAGTGCACTGATGGTGTGACAATGTAACACACACACACACACACACACACACACACACACACACACACACACCATACACAGACAGACACACACACACAGACACACAGACACACACACACACACACACACACACACACACACACAGACACACACACACACACACAGACACACACACACACACACACACACACACACACACACAGACACACACACACACACACACACCATACACACACAGACACACACACACACACACACACACACACACACACACAGACAGACAAACACACACACACACACAGACACACACACACACACGCACATGCACACACCATACACACACACACACACACACACACACACACACACACACACACCATACACACACACACACACACACACACACACAGACACACACACACACACACACACACACCTCCAGTGCCCCACATAAAAATTTTCACCCCCGCAAGAATGCCCTCCACCGCATGTATAACACAATTATGAAAATCAAATATTCCCACCTACACAGACACTGCCTAAATGCCCCCCCCCCCCCCAGTCAATGTATAGCACAATTACCTGTATGACCTGTATGACAATAATAATAACCCCCCCTCCAACACAAACACTGCCCAAGTGACTCCCATTAAAATGTATAACACTTATGACAAAATTGTCCACCTGCAAAAAATACTGCCAGAGTACACCCAGAGTACACCCAGTCATTGCATAGCCATGTGCAGCATAACGTTCTTCCTTACCTGACCCAAATGCCCCCTCCAGTCAATGCACAGGGGTGTGTGCTGCATCCATTTGCGTCCTCCCTGGCATTAGTGCAGTGGAGGACGCAAATTAGTGCAGTGATGCACAGCGGTATGAACTTCCACCAATCAAGCAGGTGCACTGCACAGCATTAGCCTTGTGCTACACACGGTGCACGTCTTCACTCTGGCCCGCGCTGACAAGATTCAGACTACTTCTCCCTCGCAGTCTCGTTTCCATGGCGCCCTGTTATTACGTCATAGAGAAGAGACTGTGAGGTAGAAGTAGGCTGAATCCTGTCAGCGCGGGCCAGAGAGAAGACGCGCAGCGCTGTTTATCACAATGCTAATGCCGGGCAGTGCACCCGCTTGATCGGAGTAAGCACACACCACTGTGCAATGAAGGGGAGTGGGGCATTCGGATCAGGTGCGGTTATGCTGTACATGGCTCTGCAATCCCCAGGGGCACTCGGGCAGTGTTTGTGTAAGGGGGGGCGCTATTTGAGGTCATACTTGCGCTATACTTTAGGCGGGAGGTCTCTACATTTTTGGTGACTCGCATAGAAGCCAACACCCCCACTTTAGGGCCACTTTTTTGGACCCAAAAATTCGGCTTCTATGCGAGTGTATACGGTATGTATAATGTGGGAAAATGACAACATTACCTTCTACTTCGTTTACTAGATAATTAATAAACATTTTGAAGGATTTTGGAACAAATACTGACTCTTGTGGGTCCCCACTGCTAACAGTCATATTGAGCTCCTCTATTGAGAACAATTCTTTGCCTTCTGTCCATTAGTCACTTGATTATCCGTGTATACACAGAATCTTCCCCAGTCCTTGAATCTTCAACTTTTGCACTAGACTGTTATGGAGAAAAGTATCAAAGGTCTTTGCAAAGATGTATTTTACATCTACAGCTTTCATAAATGTCCACGTTAGCTTTCAACACTCATAATCCCTAGTATCACTACTCATCATCCATAATACGACACAAACAAGCACATTTATTTGGTGAGAATCACCACAGGATGAGCCTCCATTGCACTTTTGCCCCTACCCCTTCTGTGTCCAAATAGCAGAAACCTCTCCATCTTGCTCAAACTGTACTCCACCCTGCACATACTGACTGTTAATTAGTGTCTGAATGGTGAGATCTAAGTTTTTTTCCATGTTGTAAGTGCTCATCAGTGTTGCAAGCCCCACATTTACCTCCTTAACCCCGGCTTCTAATTAAGCAACATGCACACACCCGGGCCAACAGTAGATACCACCGATGTGGTAATCACAGCATCCATACATTTCACAGGATGCACACTGTATTGCATCATCTAGCTTGATGACCACAACTTTACATCTAACTGCATGGATTATTTAAACAGCTTAATAAACTGTGATGGTAGAATGCTACAGGGAAGTAAAGAAGTAGCGTAGAGAGGAGAGACGAGAAGGGAAGAGAAGTAAACAAGATAGAGAGAGAAGGAGGAAGATGATGAAAGGAAGAGAGAGAGCAAGGTGAGAATGGATGAAAATGTGACAGTGAAAATGAGAATGATAATATAAAGGGAGAAGGTAAGAGTAAAAAAAGTGACTAGCACATAACAATTTCAAATGCAAAGGACCCCAACCTCTACTATGCTTTTTAAGGTTGTTTTTTTTGCTTTGTTTTTTTTTTTCTTCCCCTTCTGTGCCTGTTTATAATGCCTATGCCACAAGCTACATATTGAGCAAGCCACAGACTGAACAAAAATTAGAAATTCAGTTCTGTAGCTGAATAAATACCACCTGTTCCAGCTAATCTCTTCCCCTGATTAATCCCAGCTTGCAATCCAAATAGGGAAAGAAGTAACAAAGGAAAAATGACACTTGCTGCTTGATGTCTTAGATGTCAAATAAACAGCAATATACAATTAAACCGTATACTCGGGTAATCAATAATCTGTGCTCAGAGCTCAGCACTTACCAGTAGTGTAGGTCAGCCCTTCCACCAGATTGAAAATAATTCTTGCTAAAAAGGGGTCATAGTTGTGTGTGATTTTAATTATCCAGACATATTGAAGTTGCTCACTCTAACAAAAGTAGAGATTTTTAGCAACACTTCAGGACAATGACTTGATTCAGGTGGTAACTGAACCAACCAGGGGAAATGTTCTGTTTGATTTGGTCAGTTCTAATAGACCTGATATTGTATTGAATGTTTAAGTTTGAGAACACTTGGGAAATAATAATCACAATATGTTAACTTTTGTACAGGCACAGTTTACTTGGATTTTGCAAAGGCTGTTGACAGTAGGTATATGCAGTGAGGTGGGTTCACTGAACACAACAGCTAGGTATATGCAGAGAGGTGGGTTCACTCAACACAAAAGGTAGGTATATGCAGTGATGAGGTGGGTTCACTCAACACAAAAGGTAGGTACATGCAGTGATGAGGTGGGATCACTCAACACAAAAGGTAGGTATATGCAGTGATTGTAACGATTGCGGGATTTATTTCCGTGGTTTCCGGGATTTATTGCGGGATTTATTTCCTACCACTAGAGCGAATGCGATCCAAACAGACAAACAGATGGGGCTACCAGTAGCAACCGCTGCTCTGGTTAGCACCCCTAAGGCAGAATACAGAAGGAAGCACTGCCACTACCACTAGGGATAATGCAATCCAGACAGATAGAGCAGCCAGTAGCAACCGCAGCTCTGGCCTACACTCCCAGACAGACAGAACGATTCCCTGTCGACCACCGCTGGCGACAAGGCAATTGAGACAGAGAGACAGAACTAGGCAAAACAGATAATACAACCTGACTGCACTAGAAGGGATGCCTAGTGCAATCCCCAGGAATTACTCTAAGATAATCTTAGCAAACGACAGCAAGGCTGACACTCTAGGAGTGTTTGCAGGAACAAACCTTCATGACCAGCCAAGGACTCTGGGAGAACATGGTATTTATACTGCAAGCCTTCAAAGGAGGCAGCTAGGCAATCTGCATAACAAGTATATGCAAATTCCTCAGCAGCAGAGCAGGTCTGAAACTTGCAAAGTGAAGACAGGTCTCTTTTCCAGAGACCTGCAGCCCTCAGACTTAAGGAATGGTCAAACAGCTGTCTGCCCGTGCAGTCAGCTGAGCAGATCGTTACAGTACCCCCCCCCTCTAGGGACGGATTCCAGACGTCTCTCCAAACTGACGTTTAAAAAAAAAATCTAACTGAAGGCTCATGAAGGTCGGGTCAGCCCGACAAGGCCCAATTCCAGAGTCAATCCTCCCGAAACCGACCTCGTCGGAAGCAGAAGCCACCGAAACATGCCCATCAGCACTACAAGTCTCAGCGCAACAACCATCAGAACTGTGAATGCCAGAGAAGAAGCCATCGACACCCTCCAGGCAATACCCACCACCTTCCAGGGAGCATCCAAAAATACCAAACCTGCCACAATACCTATTCGAAGTGTCCCTTTCAACAGAGAAGCCACTGTTGATCCCATCCAGGTCACCAAGAAAAATTTCTCCCAGAATCTCCCAGAACACTTCAAAGCTCCGTAGAGATCCCAAGAGGCCAGAACGCTCACCAGGCTCACATGGAGAACTACCAAGAACCCCTATGGAACCTATGATTATTCCGGATTCAGGATTACCAGGACAACCATCAAGATCAGGGCTGTCAGGGACCACTTCTGGGCATGCAGGCAGGCAGGCAATATCAGAACATGTCTCCACCAAGGAAGCATCTGAGCATGCTGGTAACCGAGGCACACTTGGGCTTTCTGGGTCAAAGAGCACATCGGGGTACACTAGAACAGGAGAAACCTCAGGACATGTCAGGGAACTGCCAACCTCAGAGTCCGACACGACAAGACCAAAACCAGGACTGGGCAGAAAATCATCACAGTGGTCACAGGTACTGGTCTTCCAAAAGAAGACTTGGACTCAGACTTAGAAGTTTCTGTGACTATAATTGTATCTAACCAAAACTCATCATTGAGTACGCATGACTGAAGCTCCTCAAGAGCTGCAATAGTAGTCAGCATAATGGCAATGCCTACTGAAGTGGGCAATACCTCAGATGGATCTGTGGGGCAGGAGGCATCTCCTAAAAGTTCTGCACCCTTTGGGAGGAACTTGGAAACCTCCAAAACATCAAACAAGGCCTCAGAAATATCATTTTTCGAATTTTCTGACAGGGATTCTGAACTATCCATGTTACAGGGCCGAACAACAAATACCTTCTGCAGACAGGGCAGATGTCCCAGGAATGGTTCTACTATATGCTGAGACTGAATTTCATTATTAAGAACAGGATGCACAGGAATATCTACTGGAACACACACTGACTCCCTATCTCCAATCTCACAGAATTCTGCATAGCAGTCAAACTAGACTGCAATTCAAAAATAGCAGAAAAACAGGTGAGAATAGTAGCAATACCTAGACGAGCCTCTAGGGTCACTGCAGGAGATTTTATGCAAGGCAATATTGACTCATCCAGAGTACAGGGTGGAGAGTCAGTACCAGCTTCTGAGCAAGAAAGGGACTCACAAATGTCAGTGCGAGTGGACATCATGGTTTCATTCATGGCACAGAGCAGGCTCACAGAAACCTTCTCTGGACAAGGCAAAAATCCCTCAATATCAGATTCGCAAAACCAAAGCGCTGTCTCACCCTTAGACTCGGCTAACAATGTCGAATCCAAGGAGTCAGAACGCAAACCTCCGCAATCTGTGGACCAGACTGCAAAGTGTTCAGGACAGAAACGCTGGAACAACTGTCATCAGGCAACGTGCCTTTACAGATGTGAACAGAGTGAGACATAGATTTATTTGCAGAAGAAGTTGTGACAACAACCGGGGAAACTTTATTAGTCATTTTAACATTACTCTTGAGGCTGCATAGTTTAGGAATTTTGCACATAGCAGGATCATCTGAGAAACAGGCATCAGATTGCACAGACTCAAAGTTCACACAAGCAGACGGGAATCTACCAGAATTCACACAGGTGTAAACAGTAGTACACCCATTCATTTCAGATCGCACAATGTCTGAACTCACTTGCTTTACCCCAGAAAGGCAGGAACAATCATCCGATAATGGTGTCTCTTTATTGGAGTCAATTGGTTGGTGTATGTGCAATTCATCCAAAATTGTCTGCCACACAAAAATCACCGGATCCACAAAACATTCGTCACACTCATCAGAATCAGTCAAAGTGTACACAGAATTAACACAAGCATTAAGAATCTCTTCGCTTTCTGCGATGTAAAAATCGCAAAACGCCTTCCAATCAAATTCAAACTCCTCAATCAAAGCTCCCAACTCCCACGGAGCAAATGGAGGTTCAAACAACCCTGTATCAAGGTAACATTCATATGGGTTGGGCTCAGGAACATGTATAGATTTCTTTACTGCTTTAATACAATGTATAATCCTACGTATAATAGGATCCACATATGCATTTGCCTTAGGCAATGAAATCTGAAACAAATTGAACATTCCCTCTACACTGGGAATTTCGGTTTGGCTGTTCATTCTGTAACGATTGCGGGATTTATTTCCGTGGTCAGCGCACAGGACACGCGCTGACACTACGGAAATCCTCCACAAGCGTGTAATATATATAACCCAGCTATGGTGCTATGCACCTGTAGAGGGAGATTCCCACCGGCAGATGGAGCTGTGGAGTACAGACGGACTCAGCCTTTGTACTGCTACAGATACCAGATGGAAATTGCACGAGTTGAAGCAATGTAGGGCTGGATAGCCTTTAAAGAGAGAGAGCACAGAGACAGACTGAATGTGTGTCCACCAATCTAGTCGCCACCCAGCGACGGTGAACACACACCAGCATAAACAAAGTATGAACGCAATCGCAAGAGTGGCGATTGCCAAAAGCGACAGAAGACCGAGCAGGACAGAGCACAAGAGTAGCAAAGGCACAGCAAGCAAGAACAATAAGGAAAATAACAAACGCTAACCAAACACGAACACCGCACTCATTCACAACAGCGAACGGGTTTAAGCACTATCACCGCGCGTTAGGCACCCAGTGATAAGCGTGCCACCCTAACTAACACATAATACAGAAGGAAGCACTGCCACTACCACTAGGGCTAATGCAATCCAGACAGATGGAGCAGCCAGTAGCAACTGCAGCTCTGGCCTACACTCCCAGACAGACAGAACGATTCCCTGTCGACCGCCGCTGGCGACAAGGCAATCGAGACAGAGAGACAGAACTAGGCAAAACAGATAATACAACCTGACTGCACTAGAAGGGATGCCTAGTGCAATCCCCAGGAATTACTCTAAGAAAATCTGAGCAAACGACAGCAAGGCTAGACTCTAGGAATGTTTGCAGGAACAAACCTTCATGACCAGCCAAGGACTCTGGGAGAACATGGTATTTATACTGCAAGCCTTCAAAGGAGGCAGCTAGGCAATCTGCATAACAAGTATATGCAAATTCCTCAGCAGCAGAGCAGGTCTGAAACTTGCAAAGTGAAGACAGGTCTCTTTTCCAAAGACCTGCAGCCCTCAGACTTAAGGAATGGTCAAACAGCTGTCTGCCTGTGCAGACAGCTGAGTAGATCGTTACAGTGATAAGGTGGGTTCACTAAACACAACAGGTACTAGGTATATGCAGTACTGCACTGGGTATTACAATGTGCACCTGTCACACAGGTAGTCACTGAATGTGCTGGGCCTGGCTGGCAGTGGCACACACACAGTATGAATTAGCAAGGCTGTCTATGCAACACAAGTGTCAGTGGGACACACAGAAAAAAAAATAGATCATAAGAACAAGATTAGCTCTCAAAAGAGCTGTTGTGGGGTGCTATTAGAGCAATAAGAATCAGCCAGGAGCAAGCTAACAAGCCAAGAGCCTAACTAATCTTTCCCTAGGAGAAACAGTCTGCAGCAGCTTGCCCTTCTCTCACTATAGCAGGCACACGAGTGAGTGTAATGGCCGGCGGAGCCTGCCTTATATAAGGGGGGGGAGTGGCTCCAGGAGATAGTGTAGCCTGATTGGCTACAATGGGCCTGCTAAGTGTGATGTAGAGGGTCAAAGTTGACCCTAATGGTGCACTATGGAGGCAAATCGAACTTCCGCAAAAGTTCGCCTTCGCTTGCAAAGGCGAACCACCGGAAGTTCGCCTGGAACCGTTCGCCGGCGAACCGTTCGGGCCATCTCTAGTTCCAATGAGAGTCTGGATTCTGATTGAAGGTATTTTGGACCATTCCTCTTTACAAAACATCTCTATTTCATTCAGGTTTGATGGCTTCCGAGCATCGACATCTCTCTTTAACTCACACCACATATTCTAAATTATATTCAAGTCTAGGGACTGAGATAACCATTCCAGAATGTTGTACTTGTTCCTCTGCATGAATGCCTTAGTGGATTTTGAGCAGTGTTTAGGGTTGTTGTCTTGTTGAAAGATCCAGCCCTGGCGCATTTTCATCTTTGTTACTGATTCCTGGACATTGGTCTCCAGAATCTGCTGATACTGAGTGGAATCCATGCGTCCCTCAACTTTGACAAGATTCCCAATCTCTGCACTGGCCACACAGCCCTACAGCAGGATGGAACCACCACCATATTTTACTGTAGGTAGCAGGTGGTTTTCTTGGAATGCTGTGTTGTTTTTCCTCCATGCATAGTGCCCCTTGTTATGCCCAAATAACAAAATTTGGTTTCATCAGTCCACAGCACCCTATTCCAAAATGAAGCTGGCTTGTCCAAATGTGCTTTAGCATACCTCAAACGGCTCTGTTTGTGCTGTGGGCGGAGAAAAGGCTTTCTCTGCATCACTCTCGCATACAACATCTCCTTGTGTAAAGTATGCCCAATGGTTGAACGAAGCACAGTGACTCCATCTGCAGCAAGATGATGTTGTAGGTCTTTGGTGCTGGTCTGTGGGTTGACTCTGACTGTTCTCACCATTCGTTGCTTCTGTTCATCCAAGATTTTTCTTGGTCTGCCACTTCGAGCCTTAACTTGAACTGAGCCTGTGGTCTTCCATTTCCTCAATATATTCCTAACTGTGGAAACAGACAACTGAAATCTCTGAGACAGCTTTCTGTATCCGTCCCCTAAACCATGATGGGGAACAATCTTTGTCTTTAGGTCATTTGAGGGTTGTTTTGAGACCCCTGTGTTGCTACTCTTCAGAGAAAATTAAAAGAGGAGGGACACTTACAAACGGCTCCCATAAATACTATTTCTCATAATTGGATTCACCTGTGTATGTAGGTCAGGGGTCACTGAGCTTTCCAAGCCAATTTGAGTTCCAATAATTAGTTATAAAGGTTTTGGAATCAATAAAATGACAACAGTGTCCAAATGTATGCATCTGCCTTATTTTATTTAAACAATTATTGCACACTTTCTGTAAATCCAATAACCTTCATTTCATTTCTCAAATATCACTGTGTGTGTCTCATATATGATATATTTAACTGACATTTTTTTATCATAACAACCAACGTTTTATACAGGAAAATCATGACGATTAACAAGGTTGCCCTATCTTTCGCATTCTACTGTACGTGTAATGGTGGTAAATGTAATGGAGTTGCATGTAAGTAAAGCACGATGTAATGGAGGCACATGTAAAGGGGGCACAATTTAATGGGCAGCATATGTAATGGAAGCCCTTATAATGGACTGCACAATAAAAAGCTTGAAAGAAAGGGGGAGAACCGAGAGCCCAATATGGTGTAGTATGTTAATGAGGTGATGTCTGATGCAAACACACACAATGGTTATACTCACAAGGACGGGTCGCCTCCAAGGCAACCACTGGATAAGCAGGCGGGGAGAATTGTAAGGGTGGACTAAACAGTTATGTGGTATAACAACAGAGGCGCCAAGTAGAGTAAAATTAGTTAAAATTGTTAAAAAGGGGGAAGTGGGTGGACTCACCTCCCTTCTGAAAAAATGGCCAGACAACGGGCAGGTTACTTCAAGTTTAAAGTAACATTTATTATGAGCTCCAAAAGTGCATTTATTATGAGCTCCAAAAGTGCAACACGTTTCACGGGTAACAGTCCCGCTTCTTCAGGCAAACAATTTTTGGAGGGAGCAAAGTCGGGTCAAGAGCCAGAGGCGCTATATCTGGCTCTTGACCCGACTTTGCTCCCTCCAAAAATTGTTTGCCTGAAGAAGCGGGACTGTTACCCGTGAAACGCGTTGCACTTTTGGAGCTCATAATAAATGTTACTTTAAACTTGAAGTAACCTGCCCGTTGTCTGGCCATTTTTTCAGAAGGGAGGTGAGTCCACCCACTTCCCCCTTTTTAACAATTTTAACTAATTTTACTCTACTTGGCGCCTCTGTTGTTATACCACATAACTGCACAATAAAAAGGGCTCATGGTAAGGAACTTAATATGGGAGGATGCGAGTTTGTTAAAATATAAAAGGTTTAACCTTAGAATTACAGTTGTATATGGTTGGTATTACATTTGGCTAACATTCCAAACCTTCACACAAAAAGCTGTTTGCAGAAAAACCTAGCTGAATATAAATCAGCAAAGCAGCACAAGAGTTAATTATACATTTTTAGAGCTTATGTAGAAACTGAAATGTTTTTTCCTTGTGTAAGGGAATTTATTTAGAGTTTATGTTTCCAGCAGGGGAGGGATTTTCCTGGAAGCTTTAAAAGGATTGAGGAGAAAGTCTGTGGTGGGTTGAAAAGAAACCACTCTGGTATTGCAGCTCATCTATGTATCTCCATTTGCAAAATAAGGCAGCTTATAGCCAGACAGGGTTAATGCTCTCCAGTAGCTGACAGTTCCCAAAAGGGCAGGCCTTGAGAACCTTACTTCTTCCTGTAAAATCTGTGCAGGTGTCAGACAGCTCACCAACTGTGTCTGTCTAGCATGAAGGAAGGTCATTCCTCTACTATAATGGAAGATCAACAGTATACATAACAATATTTCTCTTTTATGTTGTTTGTTATTTTGATTAAGTGCTATCAGTTGCTGTCTTATGCATTATTTATCTTTATACATGCATTCTTTTGGTAATATGCTGTTAATTATCCTCAGCCTTGAAAAGGAACTTTTAAAATCTAATATGCATTACATCAATATAATCAATAGGTTCTTTAACCACTTGCCGACCGCCCACAGCCCATGGGCGGCGGCAAAGTGGATGCCTTAAGGACCGCAATACGCCTTAGGGCGTTGCGTCCTTTTCCTATGCCGGGGGAGCGATCGCGTCATTGATGACGCGCGCTTCCCCCGGCAACTGGCTCCGCCCACCCGCCGTAACATCCCGCCGGCCATACGGAAGCGCCGGCGGGATGTTAACCCCGCGATCGCCGCTACAAAGTGTATAATACACTTTGTAATGTATACAAAGTGTATTATACAGGCTGCCTCCTGCCCTGGTGGTCCCAGTGTCGGAGGGACCACCAGGGCAGGCTGCAGCCACCCTAGTCTGCACCCAAACACACTGATCTGCCCCCCCCCCGCCCACTGATCGCCCACAGCACCCCTCAGACCCCCCCCCCTGCCCACCCCCCAGACCCCTGTTTGCACCCAATCACCCCCCTAATAACCCATCAATCACTCCCTGTCACTATCTATCAACGCTATTTTTTTTTTATCTCCCCCCCTGCCCCCTGCCCCCTCCTGATCACCCCCCCCACCCCTCAGATTCTCCCCAGGACCCCCCCCAGACCCCCCCCCCTGTGTACTGTATGCATCTATCCCCCCTGATAACCTGTCAATCACCTGTCAATCACCCATCAATCACCCATCAATCACCCCCTGTCACTGCCACCCAACAATCAGCCCCTAACCTGCCCCTTGCGGGCAATCTGATCACCCACCCACACCAATAGATCGCCCGCAGATCCGACATCAGATCACCTCCCAAATCCATTGTTTACATCTATTCTCTCCTCTAAACACCCACTAATTACCCATCAATCACCCATCAATCACCCCCTATCACCACCTGTCACTTTTACCTATCAGATCAGACCCTAATCTGCCCCTTGCGGGCACCCAATCACCCGCCAACACGCTGAGATTGCCCTCTGACCCCCCCCTTATCAATTCGCCATTGCATTAATTACATCTGTTCTTCCCTGTAATAACCCACTGATCACCTGTCAATCACCTGCCAATCACTTATCACCCATCAATCACCCCCTGTCACCCCCTGTCACTGCCACCCATCAATCAGCCCCTAACCTGCCCCTTGCGGGCAATCTGATCACCCACCCACACCAATAGATCGCCCGCAGATCCGACATCAGATCACCTCCCAAATCCATTGTTTACATCTATTCTCTCCTCTAAACACCCACTAATTACCCATCAATCACCCCCTATCACCACCTGTCACTGTTACCTATCAGATCAGACCCTAATCTGCCCCTTGCGGGCACCCAATCACCCGCCCACACGCTCAGATTGCCCTCAGACCCCCCCTTATCAATTCGCCAGTGCATTAATTACATCTGTTCTTCCCTGTAATAACCCACTGATCACCTGTCAATCACCTGCCAATCACCTATCACCCATCAATCACCCCCTGTCACTGCCACCCATCAATCAGCCCCTAACCTGCCCCTTGCGGGCAATCTGATCACCCACCCACACCATCCGATCGCCTGCAGACCCGCAGTCAGATCACCTCCCAAGTGCATTGCATCTGTTCTCTCCTCTAAACACCCACTAATTACCCATCAATCACCCCCTGTCACTGCTACCCATCAGATTAGACCCCCATCTGCCCCTAGGGCACCCAATCACCCGCCCACACCCTCAGATCCCAGCCCTGATCACCTCGCCATTGCATTACTTGCATCTATTCCCCCCACTAATCACACCTTGAGACACCCATCAATCATCTCCTGTCACTACCTGTCACCCCCTAGCACACCTACCCATCAGATCAGGCCCTAATTTGCCCCGTGTGGGCTCCTGATCACTCGGCCAAACCCTCAGATCCCCCTCAGACCCCCTTCCGATCACCTCCCCAGTGCATTGAGTGCATCTATTTTCTCCTCTAATCACCCCCTGAGACACCCATCAATCACCTCCTGTCACCCCCCTAGCACTCCTATCCATCAGATCAGGCCCAATACAACCTGTCATCTAAAAGGCCACCCTGCTTATGACCGGTTCCACAAAATTCGGGCCCCTCATAGACCACCTGTCATCAAAATTTGCAGATGCTTATACCCCTGAACAGTCATTTTGAGACATGTGGTTTCCAGACTACTCACGGTTTTGGGCCCGTAAAATGCCAGGGCGGTATAGGAACCCCACAAGTGACCCCATTTTAGAAAAAAGACACCCCAAGGTATTCTGTTAGGTGTATGACGAGTTCATAGAAGATTTTATTTTTTGTCAAAAGTTAGCGGAAATTGATTTTTATTGGGTTTTTTTCACAAAGTGTCATTTTTCACTAACTTGTGACTAAAAATAAAATCTTCGATGACCTCGCCATACACCTAATGGAATAACTTGGGGTGTCTTCTTTCTAAAATGGGGTCACTTGTGGGGTTCCTATACTGCCCTGGCATTTTAGGGGCCCTAAACCGTGAGGAGTAGTCTAGAAAACAAATGCCTCAAAATGACCTGTGAATAGGACGTTGGGCCCCTTAGCGCACCTAGGCTGCAAAAAAAGTGTCACACATGTGGTATCGCCGTACTCAGGAGAAGTAGTATAATGTGTTTTGGGGTGTATTTTTACACATACCCATGCTGGGTGGGAGAAATCTCTCTGTAAATGGACAATTGTGTGTAAAAAAAATCAAACAATTGTCATGTACAGAGATATTTCTACCACCCAGCATGGGTATGTGTAAAAATACACCACAAAACACATTATACTACTTCTCCTGAGTACGGCGGTACCACATGTGTGGCACTTTTTTACACCCTAAGTGCGCTAAGGGGCCCAAAGTCCAATGAGTACCTTTAGGATTTCACAGGTCATTTTGCGACATTTAGTTTCAAGACTACTCCTCGCGGTTTAGGGCCCCTAAAATGCCAGGGCAGTATAGGAACCCCACAAATGACCCCATTCTAGAAAGGAGACACCCAAAGGTATTCCGTTAGGAGTATGGTGAGTTCATAGAAGATTTTATTTTTTGTCACAAGTTAGCGGAATATGACACTTTGTGAAGAAAAACAATTCAAATCAATTTCCGCTAACTTGTGGCAAAAAATAAAATCTTCTATGAACTCACCATATTCCTAATGGAATACCTTGGGGTGTCTTCTTTGTAAAATGGGGTCATTAGTGGGGTTCCTATACTGCCCTGGCATTTTAGGGGCCCTAAACCGTGAGGAGTAGTCTTGAAACAAAAATGACCTGTGAAATCCTAAAGGTACTCATTGGACTTTGGGCCCTTTAGTGCAGTTAGGGTGCAAAAAAGTGCCACACATGTGGTATTGCCGTACTCGGGAGAAGTAGTATAATGTGTTTTGGGGTGTATTTTTACACATACCCATGCTGGGTGGGAGAAATACCTCTGTAAATGACAATCTTTTGATTTTTTTACACACAATTGTCCATTTACAGAGTTATTTCTCCCACCCAGCATGGGTATGTGTAAAAATACACCCCAAAACACATTGTACTACTTCTCCCGAGTACGGCGATACCACATGTGTGGCACTTTTTTGCACCCTAACTGCGCTAAAGGGCCCAAAGTCCAATGAGTACCTTTAGGATTTCACAGGTCATTTTGAGAAATTTCGTTTCAAGACTACTCCTCACGGTTTAGGTCCCCTTAAATGCCAGGGCAGTATAGGAACCCCACAAATGACCCCATTTTAGAAAGAAGACACCCCAAGGTATTCCGTTAGTAGTATGGCGAGTTCATAGAAGGTTTTATTTTTTGTCACAAGTTAGCAGAAATTGATTTTAATTGTGTTTTTTCACAAAGTGTCATTTTCCGCTAACTTTTGACAAAAAATAAAATCTTCTATGAACTCACCATACTCCTAACGGAATACCTTGGGGTGTCTTCTTTCTAAAATGGGGTCATTTGTGGGGTTCCTATACTGCCCTGGCATTTTAGGGGCCCTAAACCGTGAGGAGTAGTCTTGAAACGAAATTTCTCAAAATGACCTGTGAAATCCTAAAGGTACTCATTGGACTTTGGGCCCTTTAGCGCAGTTAGGGTGCAAAAAAGTGCCACACATGTGGTATTGCCGTACTCAGGAGAAGTAGTATAATGTGTTTTGTGGTGTATTTTTACACATACCCATGCTGAGTGGGAGAAAGATCTCTGTAAATGAACAATTGTGTGTAAAAAAAATTAACAAATTGTCATTTACAGAGATATTTCTCCCACCCAGCATGGGTATGTGTAAAAATACACCCCAAAACACATTATACTACTTCTCCTGAGTACGGCAATACCACATGTGTGGCACTTTTTTGCAGCCTAACTGCGCTAAGGGGTCCAAAGTCCAATGAGCACCTTTAGGCTTTACAGGGGTGCTTACAATTTAGCACCCCCCAAAATGTCAGGACAGTAAACACACCCCACAAATGACCCCATTTTGGAAAGTAGACCCTTCAAGGTATTCAGAGAGGGGCATGGTGAGTCCGTGGCAGATTTCATTTTTTTTGTCGCAAGTTAGAAGAAATGGAAACTTTTTTTTTTTTTTCTCACAAAGTGTCATTTTCCGCTTACTTGTGACAAAAAATAATATCTTCTATGAACTCACTATGCCTCTCAGTGAATACTTTGGGATGTCTTCTTTCCAAAATGGGGTCATTTGGGGGGTATTTATACTATCCTGGAATTCTAGCCCCTCATGAAACATGACAGGGGGTCAGAAAAGTCAGAGATGCTTGAAAATGGTAAAATTCACTTTTTGCACCATAGTTTGTAAACGCTATAACTTTTACCCAAACCAATAAATATACACTGAATGGGTTTTTTTTTATCAAAAACATGTTTGTCCACATTTTTCGCGCTGCATGTATACAGAAATTTTACTTTATTTGAAAAATGTCAGCACAGAAAGTTAAAAAAATCATTTTTTTGCCAAAATTCATGTCTTTTTTGATGAATATAATAAAAAGTAAAAATCGCAGGAGCAATCAAATAGCACCAAAAGAAAGCTTTATTAGTGACAAGAAAAGGAGCCAAAATTCATTTAGGTGGTAGGTTGTATGAGCGAGCAATAAACCGTGAAAGCTGCAGTGGTCTGAATGGAAAAAAAGTGGCCGGTCCTTAAGGGGTAGAAAGCCCTAGGTCCTCAAGTGGTTAAACAAAAGGCATTCACTTAGTTCCTCTACACTCAAAAAATTATAGTAGTATGTAGCTTAGTGATTTTATAAAATATATTCAGATTTTTTTCTGTACAAGAATTTGAAGGTGTGGGTAATATGGGAGCTGTCAATGCTGACTAGAAAGAATAGCTTCCTGGCTGTTGAGCTGGTCCTCTGGTTGGAATACTTTCTAACTTGCTAACCCAAAAAACAAATCCAGCCATACCACAATCATACCATAACAGGCTATGCCGAGATCCTTCACCACATCCAAGTTTAATATAGACCCTGCCTTGCTGTTATTTTAGCTGCCCTCCAGAGGGAGAGCATTCCGCATACTACCCCATATTTCTCTAAAAAATCTATCTGCAGTTGAAGAGACCTCTGTGGGAACATAAGTGGCCCTGTCATACACAGATTCCATTTCTCTAAGCCAATCACGAAAGTGGCGATTCCCCCCACCCTTCCAGTGTTTGGCGATTATTTTTTTCAAATAAATAGAGCCTATCTCCTTTAAAAAGTCACTTTCTCTATTTTCCTTCAGTTCTGTTATGCTAAATATTACGCTAATTATGGAAAGATCAAAGCTACTATCTGCCACTATCTTACCAAATTTAATAAAGTGCTCCCACAGGGTGCAGATCGATGGACAGAACCGCAGCTCCGATCCCCCTGACCGCCCGCATCTCCAGCACGAGACATCCGATGATGGTCTGAAATTTCCCGCCCGTTTTGGTGTCACATACCATCTTGTTATTACTCTATATTGCATCCATTGGATATCCGGATCAGGGATATTCCACACTGCAGACCAAATTTTGGGCCATTTTTCAGACAAAGAGGTTTTCAAAATATGCTCCCATTTTTGACAATATGGAGGAAGATCACATTGATCAAGGGATTGTAGGGATTCATACAGCAAGGACAATATTTTTGGAGGTCTCTTATTCAAAATTAAGAGTTTTTCAAAAACGTTTAAATCCCTCTTAAGTGGTCCACTTTTATTTATATAGCTCTGCAGCTGGATGAGACCCCAGGATACATTTCCTTGTGTTTTCTCCAAGATCCCTTTTATCCCCAAATCCCTGTTACCATTAACGTGAATTAAACGGGTATCCAAGTCCAAGCCATTCCCGGAAAACCAAGAAGCCAAAGACGCGGGCGGAAAGTCTTGGATATTTCTCAGAGATGTCAGAAGAGACAGACCATCTCTTAACTGCCATCTTTTCATAAGCCCTACTAGAACACCTAGAGTTGGTTTTATCAAGGGGTGGGTTGACGTTGCCCATAGCTTGCGCACATGTACCCATTGCCAAGTAAATAATATTTCAAGATTTAATTCCTCTTTCTCTAATATTGTCCATACTTTTTCTCCTGAAGATGTACAATATTCTCCCTTGCAGTCTATTATCCTTACCAAATGTATACTTTTAGAATAGATCAATATATCAGGTGCTGCCAACCCACCCCCATCTTACTTCTACTAATTGTCCTGTAGCTTATTCTATGTGGGGTCCTAGCCCAGATAAAATCTTGAAACAGCCTATTCCATCCCCTAAACCATGTGCTGGGGAGGGCAATCGGAACACACTGCATACAGAATAAAATTTTTGGCAAGATAAACATTTTAATTATTGCAATGCGACCAGGGCCGGCCCTAGACTTTTTGCCGCCTGAGGCAAACTTAGAAAAAAACGCCGCCCCCCAGCCGTGGGGGGGGGGGGGGGGTGGGAGGGCGCCGAGCTGGAGGGGTAGCGGGCAGAAAGGGGGTATTGGCCTAGCGGTGGGGAGCGGGGTCGGACCCCCTCCCTCGCCTGGGTCCCCCGATCTGCGCTGCTCCTCCAGCGTTAAACCAGCGTGCATATCATTAAGAGGCAACGGGCGGGGGAATCACTCACCTCTTCCGCGTTCCATCGTGCGTTCCACTGACGTCACTTCCTGCAAGGCCGTCCATTTACAATACAGTGGGCGGCGTTGCCGGACGTGACGTCAGTGGAGCACACGATGGAACGCGGAAGAGGTGAGTGATTCCCCCGCCCGTTGCCTCTTAATGATATGCACGCTGGTTTAACGCTGGAGGAGCAGCGCAGATCGGGGGACCCAGGCGAGGGAGGAGGGGTCCAACCCCCCTCCCCACCGCTAGGCCAATACCCCCTTTCTGCCTGCTACCCCTCCAGCTGGGGTTGGCGGCCCCCAGCATCCAAGGACAGGCGGGTGCCGCCCCCCCCAGATCTGCCGCCTGAGGCAAATGTTTCACCCCGCCTCATGAGCGGACCGGCCCTGAATGCGACCCAAAGAGCTAAAATAAGGTCTATCCCATCCCTTAAGCTTCTTTTTACTTTCTATTATTAGATTTTTATAATTTATATCAAATAAATTGTTGATGTCACTACTCAAACTAACACCCAAATATTTTATTACCTTCTCCCAAGAATAGCTGTTATAATCTTGTATTCCTATTCTAGTATTTCGGAAGCACCCCAAATCAAGAATCAGACACTTTTCCCTTTTTATCTTAAAATTTGAGCTAATTCTATAGCTATTAAATAAGTCCTTACATCTCTTTAAAGATATTACTAGATCTCTGAGCACCAGCAGGAGATCATCCACGTATGCCAATTGTAATGATCTGTGCCTGTGTCATCCTGCTGGTAGCAGCACTGAGGAACTTGAGGTGGACTTCCGCTGTCTACCAGCAGATGGCTCTCATATTGCTGGGAGCGGTGCAATTCCTTGGCTCACCAGCAGATGGAACTGAGAAAGATTCTGGCCAGTCACCTGAGCAATGTGCTGCATAAAAGGATGGACTTGCTAGGAGCACATTGCTAGGTCATTTCGTTCGTGTTCTTGCTGCAGTTGTGACTCTGGCCTTTGATCCTGTGTTTCCTAGTTCCTGCCTTGCCTTGTATTACTCTGAATTCCTGGTATCGATCCTTGCTAACCTGACCACTCTCTGTCTGACGTTATTACCTGATGCTGATTTCCTGGTTTGACTCCTGCTTGTATGACTTCCCTTTATGTATGATGATTCGGATTATGCACTGGTGTAAATATTCTGTCTGTTGCTGTATATGTTGGTATAGATAGATAGATAGTCAGGATTCTAGTATTTGTGGTGCACCACATGTTGTTTGATTGTACGATTGTATGCGTATGGTGATCTGTATTTGTACACTTTGCATTATTGTAAATAAAACACATTCATTATTCTACTCTGTTGTGCAGACGTCAGTATTTCGATTGTGATCTTCCAGTGTTGTTTTAACCAAAACGATTGCCACGCAGAGATCGTGGATCTGCCAGTCTGGTTCCAGTCACGACCACGATCTGCATGGCCACTCATTACACCAATGTTTTAATTTCAACATCACCCACTATCATGCCTCTTATGGTTGAATCATCTTGGATAGCTCGAATCAGCGGCTCAAGACACAGGTTAAAAAGTCCGGGCAACAAGGAACAGCCCTGGCGCACTCCGTTAAATAAATTAAATGGTTTAGAGATAAAGGAGTTAATTATTAGTTGAGCACTCAAATTACTATACAGTGATCTAATTCTTTCTATAAAAGCTGGACCAAAGCCAAACTTCCTTAAACAGTTAAATATGATGGAGTGGGAAATCCGGTCAAATTCTTTCTCAGCATCAATGGCTACCAGAACTGATTCCTTCCTTCCTTTCTTACTATCATGGATCACGTTAATAGCAGTATATATATTTTCATGTATATGTCTATTTTTTCTAAAGCCAATCTGTTGATTTCCCAACAACTCCTCCGCTGCCTCCTCCAGCCTAGCTGCAAGAATACTTGAATACAGTTTTACATCCGTATTTATCAAAGAGATAGGTCTAATACTTGCCGGGTGCTGCAAATTCTTACCTTCTTTTGGAATAAGGCAGATAAGAGCCCGATTAGTGATGTCAGAGAACGCAGCACCACTTGCATTATCATTAACCATTGTACAAAAAAGGGGAGCCAATTCTCTCACAAAAAAGCCATAAAATTCTGGTCCAAAACCATCTGTGCCCGGACTTTTTCCCCTCTTAGCCCCGTCAACCGCTGCCACAAACTCAGCCTCTCTGATTTTTTTCATCTAATATTTGTCTCAATTCATGTTTAGTTGAGGGGAGCTCAACCAGATCCAGAAAAGGACTAGAAGCCTCTACATCAAGGGATTTTATATTATAAATTTCTGTATAATAATCAACAAAGGCATTACTAATTTTCTCCTGCTCATGCACCAAATTTCCCTCTCCATCAATGATTTTTCCAATGAATCTTTCCTCTGACTCTTTTTTCTTCAGTAACTCTGCCAAAAATTTACTGGATCTATTTTTACCTCTACGAAATGAGTCATAAGCACCATAATATTCTTTTTTACACACAGAATCTAAAATTTGATTTAACTCATTTCTAATTGCCATCATCTGCTGGAATAGTTTTTGATCTGATTCTGATTTCTTATGTATTTTTTCCAGATCCGCTAGTTCATTTACCAAATTTTTAATTGTTTCTTTCTGATCTTTAACCCTCTTAGCTTTAATACCGATGAGGACCCCCCTGATTACACATTTTAGGGCATCCCATATTATTTCCGGTGAGTACTCCCCGATATCATTATATTTTAAAAACTCCAAGATACTAGATCTAATTTTTTCTCTAATTTCCTCCTCGTCTAGTAATTTAGGGTCCATTCTCCATCTAGGTCTAGGAGTATTTTTATTTGATATATTTATTATTAATTCTACTGGCGCATGGTCTGAATATGTAAAGCTACCTATACTGATATTAACTACATCAGATATAAGCGCATGAGGAATAAACCAATAATCAATTCTTGAGTAATTTTTATGGGGGTGGCGAGAAGAAGGTATAGTCTCTACCAGAGGAATTTTTAATTCTCCAAATATTTATGAGTTTATTGGAGTGTAACATATCCTTTAATTTAGGGAGATTTCTAACCGACAGCTTATTACTAACTTAAGAGGAGTCAATCTCAGGGTTAAGGGCTAAATTTAGATCGCATCCCATTAGAATCAGTCCCTTAGCCATTTTATTTACTTTTTTTAGAAATGTACAAAGATATCGCACTTGATTCGTGTTGGGCGCATAAACATTTACGATTGTTACAGTAACACCTTTTACCCTCCCCAGCACAATCAGGCCCCTCGTTTCCCTATCTGTATATATATATATTATCAACAGCGAATTCAAGGTTGGATCTAATAAGAATGGCAACGCCACAAGTTTTTTTACTAGCATTATCATTAGTGATCCATAGTTTATACCGTTTGTCAAAAAAATGAGGCTTTTTATCAGCCTTGAAGTGGGTTTCTTGTAAAAGGGCAATATCAACTTTTTTTCTAATTAATTCGTCTATAATTCTCCCCCTTTTTTGACCCAAATTTGCTGCTTTGACATTTATAGTAATCTATTTTAATAAACTCATTTTCTTTCTTTTATTTTCCTTTTTTCTCTTCTTCCCCCTTCCCTCCCTCTTTCCTCCCTCCACCAAGCAAAGCCTGTTAACATACACACATCCAACATACCATTCACGCCAATTAAGCCCAGTTTGGATGCCCAGAGAATCATATACTTTGTCTCTAGGCACTTCCAACTTCCAGCCATGGTCTATCTCAGCGCTGTCCAACTGGCGGCCCGCGGGCCGCATCCGGCCCGCCAGGCCTCCTATTGCGGCCCGCTCCTCTCCCCGGGATGCAGGCATGGCGTGCGCTATGGGCGCCAAGCCTGCTCCCTCTTGTGTGGCCTCTCCTGTGTCCACGCTGCCTCTCAGCTCAGACCTCACAGATCGCGGCGACTGAGGCAAACAGAGTGCGCATATTACCCGCACGGAGAACGTCACATGCGGAAGTGAAATCAGTCACTTCCGCATGTGACGTTCTGCCGCGCGGGTGTTATGCGCGCGCTCTGCTTGTTTCAGTCACCGCGATCTGTGAGGTCTGAGCTGTGAGGCAGCGCTAGCCCAGCGGGGACAGAGGAGAAGGCATTGGTGGGCAGCGCTGCAATGAGGTAACGCGGACACCTATCTAACTTGGAGGGCACCTGTCACTCTCTAACTGGGGGGCACCTGTCACTCTCTAACTTGGGGGGCACCTGTCACTCTCTAACTGGGGGGCACCTGTCACTCTCTAACTGGGGGGCACCTGTCACTCTCTTACTGGGGGGCACCTGTCACTCTCTAACTGGGGGGCCCCTGTCACTATCTAACTTGGGGGGCACCTGTCACTCTCTAACTGGGGGGGCACCTGTCACTCTCTAACTGGGGGGCACCTGTCACTCTCTTACTGGGGGGCACCTGTCACTCTCTAACTGGGGGGCACCTGTCACTATCTAACTTGGGGGGAACCTGTTACTCTCTAACTGGGGGGGGGGCACCTGTCACTCTCTAACTTGGAAGGCACCTGTCACTCTCTAACTGGGGGGCACCTGTCACTCTCTAACTGGGGGGCACCTGTCACTCTCTAACTGGGGGGGCACCTGTCACTTCTAACTGGGGGGGCACCTGTCACTCTCTAACTGTGGGGGCACCTGTCACTATCTAACTGGGGGGACACCTGTCTCTATCTAACTGGGGGGACACCTGTCACTCTCTTACTGGGGGGGCACTATCTTCTGCCTATTTATGTGAAATGCTCTCTATTTATGTGCCTCATGACTGCTGAATTTGTCGTGTTGGGGACCTTATGATTGCTGAATGTCTTGTTGGGGGCCTCATGATTTGTTGGGGGCATCACGATTGCTGAATTTGTCTTGTTGGGGGCCTCAAGAGTGCTGATTTTGTCTTGTTGGGAGCCTCATGATTTGTTGGTGGCCTCATGATTGCTGAATTTGTCTTGTTGGGGGCCTCATGATTGCTGAATGTGCCTTGTTGGGGGCCTCATGATTGCTGAATTTGTCTTGTTGGGGGCCTCATCATTGCTGAATTTGTCTTGTTGGGGGTCACATGATTGCGAACTGCGAGACTATGGAATAGATGAATCATCATCATGAGACAATAGCATTAAACCTTTTTTAGCTTTTTAAAACGGAAAATAAAACTGTGAGGTTCTAAAAAAAATACATTTTTCAGGAGTAGGATGGATGAAATTGTTTATCTTCAGAGTTTATTTTCAACTTGGATTTTCCATAATGTTCATGTATGAGTTAAAATGTTTGTATGTAGTTTAAATTGCTGTTGCCACTTTGCGATAGATAAGTGACTTTTGGGTTGCAGTTTGGGCACTCGGCCTCCAAAAGGTTCGCCACCACTGTCCTAATCTAATGTCCCACATTGCTAAGTTCATGTAAATTTGTCTCCACCCGTGGCCACACCCACAGTCTGGTCCATGGCCACACCCATTTTTCAGCCCCCATGGTTTTTGGCGCGCCGTGTACGGCGGGGGGGGGGGGGGGTTGCGGCTTTAGCAAGAACCTTCGGCCCTCCACCATGGGGTCTGCAAAAAAAATGGCCCTCCATGCCTGTGAAGTTGGACAGCACTGATCTAACTAATAGTTGACCAAGGTGGACCTGTTTATCCCAATCCCCCCCCCCCTCCTCCCAACCTTACATCCCTGATTTTCATTCTGACATTTATTACATGGTGACATTTTTACTGTGGGCAGGTTATGTAGCTGCTGCTAGCTGTTTTAGCTGTTAGAGACAGCTGCAAACAGCTAATTCCTGTCTGTGAGCCTTGTTACATTGTAACAAACTGCCAAAAGTACCGCGGTACTCAGAGCTTCTTGTGGGAGGGGTTTCAGCACAAAATCAGCCATACAGCGCCCCCTGATGGTCTGTTTGTGAAAAGGAATATATTTCTCATGTAAAAGGGGGTATCAGCTACTGATTGGGATAAAGTTCAATTCTTGGTTGGAGTTTCTCTTTAAGTAAAAAAAAAAAAAAAAAAAAAGATTTTAACTTACCTGGAGCTTCTTCCAGCCCCCTGGATTGCTACTGTGCCCATGACGTCCTTCTGATCCCCTCCGGGCAGCGACGACCACCGCAAGGCTGGGGTGTCGGCAGCTACTGCTCATGCATAGCCCCAAGCCGCATGCACTCTGGTCGCGCTCCCATGGCTGGGAGCATTCTGCACTTGCGCAGTGCAGGTAACATGCTACTGCACATGCGCAGAATGCTCCCAGCTGACTAGGGTGCACGTGGCTTAGGGCTGTGCATGCGCAGCTTTGCAGGGGTCGTTGCCTGCAGGAGGATGTTGTGGGCTCTGTAAGAGTCTAGAGGGCTGGAAGAAGCCCCAGGTATGTTAAAATCTTTTTTATTTTTTTATTTTTTACTTAAGCGTCCATTTAAGTATAAGCACTAAAGTTTGGGTATGAGACAGCACATTTTTGCACTGTCTGTGGGCAAGGTAAAAGCACATTCTTGCACAAATGCATTCAAGTCTATGGGCATGGGAAAGCACTTTTTCACACAAATGTATCAAAGTCTATGGACACATTTTGCACAACTGGATTTGAGATCTATGGGCAAGAGAAAACACATTTTTACACAAATACATGGAAGTCTATGGGCAAGAGAAAACGCATTTTCACACAAATACATGGAAGTCTATGGGCAAAACAAAAAAAGCTTTTTCACACAAATGCATTAAAGTCTATAGGGATGAGAGAATTATATTTTTGCAAAATAACAAGTCATTGCAAAAATTGTTGGTGGCTCGGCCTATACTCGGGACAGCTTATACATGAGTATATATGGTATGTGCTGTAACGATTGTAGTATTCTCTCCGTGATCAGCGCACAAGACGTGCGCTGACACTGCGGAAATCCTCCACAAGCGTATAATTTGAGGGAACCCAGCAAAAGGTGCAATGAACCTGTAGAGGGAAATTCCTGTCGGCAGATGGAGCTGTGGAGTGAAGAGGAACAGCTCCTCTGCCCTGCCACAGACGCAAGACAGGAATTGCACGAAGGGAAGGAACGCAGGGCAAGATAGCCCTGAAAGAAAGAGATCAAAGCGTCAGAGGGTATGTGTGTTCACCAATATAGTCGCCACCCTGCGACGATGAACACACAACCAGGAAGATAAAGTGAGAAGACAATCGCCGGAGATGGCGATTGCTAACAGCGACACAAGACCGAATAAGCACAGATGAGGAATGTATGTATGTCCACCAATCTAGCCGCCCACCTGCGACAGCGGACACACAACAAAGGAAACCAAGTGAGAACGCATTCGCCTGAGAAGCGATTGCGAATGAGATTGAGCAAAGGGACAGATTGTATGTGTGTGCACCAAACTAGTCGCCAACCCGCGACGGTGCATACACAACAGCAGATATGAAGTAGGAACGCAATCGCGAGAGAGGCGATTGCCAGAGGTGACACAAGGCTACAGCAAGGCAGAGCACGAGAGTAGCAAAGGCACAGCAAATCATACAATGAGAAGATAAGGAAAATAACAAACGCTAACTAAACGCGAACACCGCACTCATTCGCAACAGTGCACGCGTTTATGCGTGGTCTCCGCGTGATAGGCACAACAGAGACAAGCACGCCTAACTAACCACCGACAAACAAACATGAAACAGAGGACGCGAACGCTTGCTTAATGGTTACCTCACCGAGCCTCCAGCAAGCGTTCGTAGCAGACAAGACAGATACACAAAAACAGGAATAAGTGAGAGATACGATCCACTGCTCTTTCCGCCAGAGCGAGTGCGATCCAAGTATAGCAAGAGAGATGGAGATCAGACGGATCCACAGCACTAGCGCAAGGCGAGTGCGATCCAGGAAGACAGAACAGAAGGATCCACAGCACTAGCGCAAAGCGAGTGTGATCCAGGCAAGACAGATCAGAAGGGGCTACCAGTAACAACCGCTGTTCCGGTTAGCACCCAGACACACAGAACGATTTCCTGTCGACCACCGCTGGGACAGGACAATCGCAACTGACAAACAAACAGATTTGCAATCCTAACTGCACTAGGGAGTCTGCCTAGTGCAGTCCCAGGAATTACTCTAAACTAATCTTTAAACAATGAGCAAGGCTGACACTCCAGGAGTGTTTCACAGGACTAACCCTTATGACCAGCCCAGATCTGTGATATCACATGGTATATATAGAGCAAGCCTACAAAGGAGGTGGCTAGGCAATCTGCATGACAAACGTATGCAAATTCCTCAGCAGCAAGCTGCCAAACTGACAAAAGGTCTCTCTTACAGAGACCTGCAGAATGCAGACCTGAACAGTGGTCAAAAGGCTGCCTGCCTGCGCAGGCAGCCGAGCGGATCCTCACATGTGCAAATTTAATTTTGCAAAAGTTTGAAATTCTGCATTGTAGTTGCACATTTTTCTGTAAAATTACGACTATGAGATGTTTGAGATTATCTCTTTTGCTGACTAGGTAAGATAAAGTGCTTCAGGAGAAGAGACTCTATTTAGTGCAGATGACATAGGTGGTCGATCTCTCAGTGTCACCCTTGTCTCCCACTGGGGGTAAAGGATGTGGCAACTTTTAGGGCTCCTTTCCACTTGTGCCAGCATCTCTCTCCGAGATGGACACTGGCACATGTGCTGATGCAAGTACGCATCTGCATCTCTCCATGGGAATTTAGATGTGTCATCCAAAAAATGCTGACTTTTTCCACACATGCAAATTTGTAATCATCCTATTGGAGATTGTGGGCTCTATGCAGATTTGTAAAGCACCTAATTGAATGGCTCACTTGCCAGTGTCAAAGATAAAATCATCCACACTTGTTTTTTTCAATGAATTCAAATGCTGGTGTCAGGTGCCAAGAAGTAATACCTCCTAGCAAATATGAGGGCAGATGAGCAAGAATCCTATTACCTGGTTTATGTAGGTATTAAGTCACATCACACACCTTCAACAATGTTTTAACTATTTAAAATAATTAAAAATAATAATTTTACACACCCTTTTTAACCCCTTATGTCCCATGTTGGCTGGTGTAGCAAGGATTGCAGAGCCACGCTACCTAGGCCTCCACCATAATGAGCTATACTAGCCTGTATAGTCCATGACATGGAGGGGATCTATGCTTCTACAAAGCCTCAACCATATCAAGGACAAAGGGTTCCTTCCCACCTCATTCTAGGAGAGGTGGGGGTTACTATACCCAGGGGCGTCGCTAGGATCCTAAGAGATCAGGAGAACTTTTGGGCATGCCAGCCAAAAAAATAGGTGTGGCCACTTACCAGAATGTGGGTGTGGTCAAGGGCGGAGCCAAATTTTACATGAACTTAACAGCAGTCTGAGAAGGCCTGCCCATTAATACACCCCCCCCCCCCCCCCAAAAAAAAAAAATCCAGTTCACCACATAGAAGGCAGTGTTACTTAAAATGACACTGAAGCAGGGAAAAAAAATGATATAATGCATTGTATTCCTAGTACGGATAATTAATAGAACAGAAAAGAGTCTCATATTTTTATTTTCAGTTATATAGCTTTTTATAACATTACATCATTCTGTTATAATCACAATTACAGTACAAACCACACTCTGTATTTTAAACTATGAAACAGAGCAGAGCTGATGACCCTTTCAACTTCCCTCCTGTAGAACTATACTGAGCACTGCCACCCGCTGCCTGACTCCCCAGAAAAGAGCCACTGATCTTTGGGGCTAGCAGTGTCCCTGACTATACCCAAGCCTGTGGGTGTAAGTCTTCCGGGACTTGGTGGAATTTGAAGAGTGTTGATATTTATAACTAAGTAGTATATTTTGTGATACCACAGTCTGTCTCAATTTCAAAATGTAGTGTTTTAAGATGTTTAAAAGAGAGGATCAAAAAACCGAAGAGGAAGTAGAGGTTCCCAGCTGGTACGAGAGCCCCTGCGACATTTTGGCACAAGCAAATTTGTGCTGTGGGCTTGCAGAGTAATGAGAGAGTAAGTTAGGAGATGCTGAACCCCTAGATGTAGTGAAAACTCTAGAGAGGGTCCCTGTTAAGTCAGGTGATGCAACTGCCTTAGGGCAGAACCCCTTAATGTTGTTAATGTACTTAAAGGGGTCCCCGTTAAAGCGGGTGATGTTGTTGCTCTCTCTTGATGTAGATAAGACTCTAGAGGGGGTCCCCATTAAAGTGGGTGATGTTGTTGCTCTCTCTAGATATTGTTAAGACTCTAGAGGGGATCCCTGTGAAAGCAGGTGATGTTGTTGTTTTCTCTAGATGTACATAAGACTCTAGAGGGGGTCCCTGTTAAAGCGGGTGATGTTGTTGTTCTCTCTAGATGTAGATGAGACTCTAGAAGGGGTGCCTGTTAAAGCGGGTGATGTTGTTGTTCTCTCTAGATGTAGATAAGACTCAAGAGGGGGTCCCTGTTAAAGAAAATCCTATACTCTTGATAATTAAAACAGGGATGGGAAAAAAGGGACAGAAAGTAACCTGACCGTGAATCTCAGCTCTTCCTACTAATTTTTTTAATACACTCTGTGTCTTTGTTGCGTAGATTTTGGAGTATATTCTCCACAGAAACTTGGAGTGCTGTGTTTCAACTTTTAAAGCAAATTTCTTAAAGTGACAGTACCCGACAGCACTGGCAGAGTTGAAATGGTAATATAATCTGGACAAGACAGGTTGGTTAACTTTGTTATTTCTCGTGAATGCTTTATATGGGAAATCCATTATAGTAGAGTGACCATACGTCCCACTTTACCTGGGATGCTTCCCGCCTTCGAGGTCCGCTGTCCCAGGCTGCATGAGGTCCCGGGAAACGTCCCGCGTTTATCTGCGGGACGTCCCGGCCTCGGGACTCTGGCCACCGTACTGAATGAACTGGCCGCAGCGTCTGATAGACACTGCATCAGTTCATAGCCTGCAGCGCCGCTCCAGCCTGCATAGTGTCCGACAGGCAGAGCAGGGCTACGGGAAGATGGCCGCTGAAGCCCTGTATTGGAGACTATTTGTGTCTCCAGTACAGGGCTTCGGGCGCCATCTTGCCGTAGCCCTGCTATTACATTCCAGCGCGGGAGACTGCAGGAGGAGTAAGATGGTCCAGGGAGCTGCGCGCCAGAGGCCGGAGACTTCTGTCAGGTGAGTAAATCCTTGTTTTTCCAGGTGAAATGTTGCCCACAATGCGTTTAATTTGTGCTGACATGTTGCCCACAATGCGTTTATTTTGTGCTGAACTGTTGCCCCCGTTGCGTTTATTTTGTGCTGAACTGTTGCCCCCATTGCGTTTATTTTGTACTGACATGTTGCCCACATTGCGTTTATTTTGTACTGACATGTTGCCTGCATTGCGTTTATTTTGTGCTTAACTGTTGCCCCCATTGCGTTTATTTTGTGCTGAACTGTTGCCCCCATTGCGTTTATTTTGTACTGACATGTTGCCCACATTGCGTTTATTTTGTGCTGAACTGTTGCCCCCATTGCCTTTATTTTGTGCTGAACTGTTGCACCCATTGCGTTTATTTTGTACTGACATGTTGCCCACATTGCGTTTATTTTGTGCTGACATGTTGCCCACAATGCATTTATTTTGTGCTGAACTGTTGCCCCCATTGCATTTATTTTGTGCTGAACTGTTGCCCCCATTGCATTTATTTTGTGCTGAACTGTTGCTCACATTGCGTTTATTTTGTGCTGACATGTTGCCCACATTGCGTTTATTTTGTGCTGACATGTTGCCCACATTGCGTTTATTTTGTGCTGAACTGTTGCCTCCATTGCGTTTATTTTGTGCTGAACTGTTGCCCCCATTGCATTTATTTTGTACTGACATGTTGCCCACATTGCGTTTACTTTGTGCTGACATGTTGCCCACATTGCGTTTATTTTGTGCTGACATGTTGCCCACATTGCGTTTATTTTGTGCTGAACTGTTGCCCCCATTGCCTTTATTTTGTGCTGAACTGTTGCACCCATTGCGTTTATTTTGTACTGACACGTTGCCCACATTGTGTTTATTTTGTGCTGACATGTTGCCCACAATGCATTTATTTTGTGCTGACATGTTGCCCACATTGCGTTTATTTTGTGCTTACATGTTGCCCACATTGCGTTTATTTTGTGCTGAACTGTTGCCCCCATTGCGTTTATTTTGTGCTGAACTGTTGCCCCCATTGCGTTTATTTTGTACTGACATGTTGTCCACATTGCGTTTATTTTGTGCTGAACTGTTGCCCCCATTGCATTTATTTTGTGCTGAACTGTTGCCCCCATTGCGTTTATTTTGTACTGACATGTTCCCCACATTGCATTTATTTTGTGCTGACATGTTGCCCACAATGCGTTTATTTTGTGCTGAATTGTTGCCCCCATAGCATTTATTTTGTGCTGAACTGTTGCCCCCATTGCATTTATTTTGTGCTGAACTGTTGCCCCCATTGCGTTTATTTTGTACTGACATGTTCCCCACATTGCATTTATTTTGTGCTGACATGTTGCCCACAATGCATTTATTTTGTGCTGAATTGTTGCCCCCATAGCATTTATTTTGTGCTGAACTGTTGCTCACATTGCGTTTATTTTGTACTGACACGTTACCCACATTGCGTTTATTTTCTGGTGTCTGGGGTAACTGTTGCTGCATTTATTATTTAATGGTCATAGTTGGTTATGTTTGCTGCTTTGGGGTTACGGCATACTATTAAATAGCATCACACAGTTTTGCACACCCATGATTAGAGATGTCGCGAACCTCCGATTTTCGGTTCGCGAACCGGGTTCGCGAACTTCCGCGGAAGGTTCGGTTCGCGGAAAAGTTCACAAACTGCAATAGACTTCAATGGGGAGGCGAACTTTGAAAAATAGAAAAAATTATGCTGGCCACAAAAGTGATGGAAAAGATGTTTCAAGGGGTCTAACACCTGGACGGGGGCATGGCGGAGTGGGATACATGCCAAAAGTCCCGGGGAAAAATCTGGATGTGACGCAAAGCAACGTTTTAAGGGCAGAAATCACATTGAATGCTAAATTGCAGGCCTAACGTGCTTTAAAGCATCTTGCATGTGTATACATCAATCAGGGAGTGTAATTAGAGTACTGCTTCACACTGACACACCAAACTCACTGTGTAACGCACCGCAAACAGCTCTTTATGTAGTAACGGCCATGCTGGACTACTGCGCAACATGGCGAGATTGCTCTTCCTCACTCAGTGATGTCAGGTAATGTGTGACTTCCTTCTCAACTTTCCATGGCATTGTTAAAAAGCTTACGTTTTGTTTTTAAATTACATTTTCTACTTGCTGTGTACTTGTTCAGTACCGCTACAATGAGAATCCTGTGGAGGCGAGCAAGTCTGCCATTGTGACCGGTAATGGCCGGGGAATGAGGGGTTTGAATCCGGTGTGGAGCCTGAGCAACGGCTACCACTACACATCCAAGAAGGGGAAGCGGGCAGGCATGCATTCCCGCCCGCCCTGAGGTAGTGACCAAAATAACAATACAGGAGGCGGACTTTCGAGGCCCTGCTGTGTATTTGAAATGAATTAACTTGAACGAGAACCAGTTATGGCGGGCAAAGATGACACCACATTCCTTTCACGAGAATCATATGGAGGCGGGCAAGTCTGCCATTTGTGACCCCGGGTAATGGCCGGGGAATGAGGGATGGAATCCGGTGTGGAGCCTGAGAAACGGCTACCACTACACATCCAAGGAGGGCAGCAGGCAGGCATGCACGCCCGCCCCGAGGTAGTGACCAAAAATAACAATACAGGAGGCGGACTTTCGAGGCCCTGCTGTGTATTTGAAATGAATTAACTTTAAATCCTTTAACGGGAATCCGTTATGGAGGGCAAGTCTGCCATTGTCACCGCGGGGAATGAAGGTTGGATTCCGGCCCGAAGTGGGAGCCTGCTGAGACCCATGCTGTAGCTGCCCTGACCGTGCTTTGCAGACCAGGCATCTGTGGTCAGATGGACCCTTGAGCCAGAGGAAGACAAACCAAGTCGAAAGCATTTGCTAAGAATGTTTTACGGAGGGCAAGTTTTGTTGGCATTTTTGTAAATTGTTTGAAAATGTAGATGGTTGTATTTTTAAATAGTTTGAAAGTTTAGATGGTTGTATTTTTAAATTGTTTAAGTGTAGCCATTCTTCCTCCCCCCAGCCACGAACAATACCATGGGAACGTGGAGCAGCAGAAGCCCCCTGTGACGGCTGCCGCGGTTGTTCTCCCCGGCTTGTCTTTTGAGGGGTGCTGCTTTTCCTCAGGTGTTCTTGCCATAGCTGTTTGTGCCTTTTCTCCAGGTGCCTTCTTCAGGCACTTGTCCCTACGTGAGAGTTGGCCTTTCCACGGCTCAATTTTTGCTGGCAGAGACAACAGATGGCTTTGCTCCGATCTGAGACACACACGTTAAAAAATTTCCAAACCGCTGAGCCCCCCTGGGGTGATGGCGCTACGGTGGCATCAGCAGCTGACGTTGAAGGGCATGTTGGCTGTCTGGCCATAGCTGGCGATACATGGCGCCGGACACTGCCCCCAGCTGTTTCTGAGGACGAGCTCCCTCTGCTTCTATCATGGAGTCGTCTCCTCCTAGTCCTCTCTGACTCCTCCTCTGAACTGTCCCCCTGGTCATCTTCTCTACCGGGAACATATGTGGTATCCGTATAATCGTCATCATAATCCTCCTGGCCAGCTGCACTTTAATTAGACACCTCCTCAACTGCACCAACTTCAGGTGTTTCATCTATCGCCACCTAACTCAGACGTAGGAGGTGGTGTACCTGCGCCTTCTTATTGTTGTTGCAGTAGTGGCTGTGAATCGGTGATTTCACCACCACCAAATAACTCCTGCGAAGTGTCAAATGCAGCGGATGTGGTGCTTGTTGTAGCGCTGGTGGCTGCGGGAGATGAGGTGTTCTGTGTTAAATACTCAATCACCTCCTCACGATTTTGGGAAGTGATGGCACGTGCCTTCTTCTGAGCACTGTATTTTGGGGCAGGTCCGCACAAAATCACAGCAACACCACCTCGCACAGACCTGCCGGTGCCTGGTGGCCTTCCTCTGGGTCTGCCTCTACCTCTTCCTCTACCTGGTTTGTCCATTTTGTCCATCTCGGGGGGATGCTAGGTATATGCAGTGAGCTGGGTTCACTGAACAGTAAAGGTACTAGGATGCAGTGAGGTGGGTTCACTCAACACAACAGGTAGTAGGATGCAGTGAGCTGGGTTCACTGAACAGTAAAGGTACTAAGATGCAGTGAGCTGGGTTCACTCAACACAACAGGTAGTAGGTATATGCAGTGAGCTGGGTTCACTCAACACTACAGGTAGTTATGTGCAGTGATGAGGTGGGTTAAGTAAACACAACAGGTAGTAGTAGGATGCAGTGAGCTGGGTTAACTCAACACAACAGGTAGTAGGTATATGCAGTGAGCTGGGTTCACTCAACACTACAGGTAGTTATGTGCAGTGATGAGGTGGGTTAAGTAAACACAACGGGTATTAGGTGTATGCAGTGAGCTGGGTTCACTCAGCACTACAGTTAGTTATGTGCAGTGATGAGGTGGGTTAAGTAAACACAACAGGTAGTAGGTATATGCAGTGAGCTGGGTTCACTCAACACTACAGGTAGTAGTAGGTATATGCAGTGAGCTGGATTCACTCAACACTACAGGTAGTTATGTGCAGTGATGAGGTGGGTTAAGTAAACACAACAGGTAGTAGTAGAATGCAGTGAGCTGGGTTCACTCAACACAACAGTTAGTAGGTATATGCAGTGAGCTGGGTTCACTCAACACTACAGGTAGTTATGTGCAGTGATGAGGCGGGTTAAGTAAACACAACAGGTAGTAGTAGGATGCAGTGAGCTGGGTTCACTCAACACAACAAGTAGTAGGTATATGCAGTGAGCTGGGTTCACTCAACACTACAGGTAGTTATGTGCAGTGATGAGGTGGGTTAAGTAAACACAACAGGTAGTAGTAGGATGCAGTGAGCTGGGTTCACGCAACACAACAGGTAGTAGGTATATGCAGTGAGCTGGGTTCACTCAACACTACAGGTAGTTATGTGCAGTGATGAGGTGGGTTAAGTAAACACAACAGGTAGTAGGTATATGTAGTGAGCTGGGTTCACTCAACACTACAGGTAGTTATGTGCAGTGATGAGGTGGGTTAAGTAAACACAACAGGTAGTAGTAGGATGCAGTGAGCTGGGTTCACTCAACACAACAGGTAGTAGGTATATGCAGTGAGCTGGGTTCACTCAACACTACAGGTAGTTATGTGCAGTGATGAGGTGGGTTAAGTAAACACAACAGGTAGTAGTAGGATGCAGTGAGCTGGGTTCACTCAACACAACAGGTAGTAGTAGGTATATGCAGTGAGCTGGGTTCACTCAACACTACAGGTAGTTATGTGCAGTGATGAGGTGGGTTAAGTAAACACAACAGGTAGTAGTAGGATGCAGTGAGCTGGGTTCACTCAACACAACAGGTAGTAGGTGTATGCAGTGAGCTGGGTTCACTCAACACTACAGGTAGTTATGTGCAGTGATGAGGTGGGTTAAGTAAACACAACAGGTAGTAGTAGGATGCAGTGAGCTGGGTTCACTCAACACAACAAGTAGTAGAAGGTATATGCAGTGAGCTGGGTTCACTCAACACTACAGGTAGTTATGTGCAGTGATGAGGTGGGTTAAGTAAACACAACAGGTAGTAGTAGGATGCAGTGAGCTGGGTTCACTCAACACAACAGGTATTAGGTGTATGCAGTGAGCTGGGTTCACTCAACACTACAGGTAGTTATGTGCAGTAATGAGGTGGGTTAAGTAAACACAACAGGTAGTAGGTATATGCAGTGAGCTGGGTTCACTCAACACTACAGGTAGTTATGTGCAGTGATGAGGTGGGTTAAGTAAACAAAACAGGTAGTAGGTATATGCAGTGAGCTGGGTTCACTCAACACTACAGGTAGTAGTAGGTATATGCAGTGAGCTGGGTTCACTCAACACTACAGGTAGTTATGTGCAGTGATGAGGTGGGTTAAGTAAACACAACAGGTAGTAGTAGGATGCAGTGAGCTGGGTTCACTCAACACAACAGGTAGTAGTAGGTATATGCAGTGAGCTGGGTTCACTCAAAACTACAGGTAGTTATGTGCAGTGATGAGGTGGGTTAAGTAAACACAACAGGTAGTAGTAGGATGCAGTGAGCTGGGTTCACTCAACACAACAGGTAGTAGGTATATGCAGTGAGCTGGGTTCACTCAACACTACAGGTAGTTATGTGCAGTGATGAGGTGGGTTAAGTAAACACAACAGGTAGTAGTAGGATGCAGTGAGCTGGGTTCACTCAACACAACAGGTAGTAGGTATATGCAGTGAGCTGGGTTCACTCAACACTACAGGTAGTTATGTGCAGTGATGAGGTGGGTTAAGTAAACACAACAGGTAGTAGTAGGATGCAGTGAGCTGGGTTAACTCAACACAACAGGTAGTAGGTATATGCAGTGAGCTGGGTTCACTCAACACTACAGGTAGTTATGTGCAGTGATGAGGTGGGTTAAGTAAACACAACGGGTATTAGGTGTATGCAGTGAGCTGGGTTCACTCAGCACTACAGTTAGTTATGTGCAGTGATGAGGTGGGTTAAGTAAACACAACAGGTAGTAGGTATATGCAGTGAGCTGGGTTCACTCAACACTACAGGTAGTAGTAGGTATATGCAGTGAGCTGGATTCACTCAACACTACAGGTAGTTATGTGCAGTGATGAGGTGGGTTAAGTAAACACAACAGGTAGTAGTAGAATGCAGTGAGCTGGGTTCACTCAACACAACAGTTAGTAGGTATATGCAGTGAGCTGGGTTCACTCAACACTACAGGTAGTTATGTGCAGTGATGAGGCGGGTTAAGTAAACACAACAGGTAGTAGTAGGATGCAGTGAGCTGGGTTCACTCAACACAACAAGTAGTAGGTATATGCAGTGAGCTGGGTTCACTCAACACTACAGGTAGTTATGTGCAGTGATGAGGTGGGTTAAGTAAACACAACAGGTAGTAGTAGGATGCAGTGAGCTGGGTTCACGCAACACAACAGGTAGTAGGTATATGCAGTGAGCTGGGTTCACTCAACACTACAGGTAGTTATGTGCAGTGATGAGGTGGGTTAAGTAAACACAACAGGTAGTAGTAGGATGCAGTGAGCTGGGTTCACTCAACACAACAGGTAGTAGTAGGTATATGCAGTGAGCTGGGTTCACTCAATACTACAGGTAGTTATGTGCAGTGATGAGGTGGGTTAAGTAAACACAACAGGTAGTAGTAGGATGCAGTGAGCTGGGTTCACTCAACACAACAGGTTGTAGGTATATGCAGTGAGCTGGGTGCACTCAACACTACAGGTAGTTATGTGCAGTGATGAGGTGGGTTAAGTAAACACAACAGGTATTAGGTGTATGCAGTGAGCTGGGTTCACTCAACACTACAGGTAGTTATGTGCAGTGATGAGGTGGGTTAAGTAAACACAACAGGTAGTAGTAGGATGCAGTGAGCTGGGTTCACTCAACACTACAGGTAGTTATGTGCAGTGATGAGGTGGGTTAAGTAAACACAACAGGTACTGGGGGTATATGCAGTACTGGGTAGTACAATGTGCAGCTCCCTGTCACACACACAGGCAGTCAGTCACTGAATGTGCTGGGCTGCTGGCAGTGGCACACACACACTATCAATTAGCAAGGCTGTGCATGCAACAAAAGTGTCAGTTTGACACACAGTAAAAAAAAAAAAAAAAAGTACAGGATGAGCTCTAACAAAAGCTAGGGTGCTATAAAGCAATAACAATCAGCCAAGGAGCAAACTAAGCAGCCAAGAACCTAACTAATCTGTCCCTAGAAGAACAAGTCTGCAGCAGCTGTCCCTTTCCTCTCACTAGCAGGCACACGAGTGAGTGTAATGGCCGCCGGAACCTGCCTTATATAAGGGGGGGGGCTCCAGGGCTTACTGTAGCCTGAATGGCTACAATGTGCCTGCTGACTGTGATGCAGAGGGTCAAAGTTGACCCTCATAGTGCATTATGGGGCAAATCGAACTTCCGTAAAAGTTCGCCTGACGCAGGCGAACGCGAACCACCAATGTTCGCCTGGAACCGTTCGCTACACCTCTACCCATGATGCGAAACCTCGTTTGACCACATCATGGCGTAAACACTGCTTTCTTATGCCTCGCTGTTACATCATTATGTTAGATCCACCCATACAATGTCATGGCCACGCCTATTTTTTGGTGCGGCGTGCTGCGTTTTTCAGTGCGGCGCCGCTCCTTACCCCACCCCCGTCCCAGGTTGAACCAACAAAAATCTGGTCACTCTAGTTATAGTGAGCCCTGATTAATCGTGTATTCATATGTCTGGTTTTGTTTAATTGAATGCATAGAGGAAAGTTTGAAAAAAACAAACACATTTGTGCACAAGTGTTGAGGGCTCCTAAGGAATGTGTGCGAGCCAGTGAGTGTTTGAGATGCTGCTCTCCTCAGTTGGGGGTGCTTGGCAAGCATTATTTTTCATTCAGGGGTACATGCTGTAAAAAACATTGACCTTTAACTCTTACTTCATGGGATATGCATCTTATTTCATGAAGTAAAAGGTTAAAAAGGTGAGAAATAGTAACGCAACTTTCTTGTGTGTAACGAGGTATGTGTGTGTCTTGTTTGGTGCAGCACTGTGAGTGCACTGTTAATTTAAGATTGTTACTGAAGTTAGTGTTGAAATAAAATGAATGATGATTGGGCAATTATAGACCAGCAAAGAATATGGCTGATTATTTTGGGTTTTGCTAGAATTTGAAAATCCCTGCAAATGCTCACATTTTGGTTACAGGGTTAAATGTGATTATTCTGTTGATATCAGGGTGATATCTGTACCAGCAACTTTTCCCCTGGTTCCCTTGTTTTCTAACTATAATTTTGCAGGAGTAAAATTGTTTACCTGTCGAGCTAAAAGCTAGATTAGATGAGACTGTGTGAAGTAAATATGGCAATGTAGCATGAAAATATTGCATAGTTAGACTGAAAAACACAATCTATTTGTATAATTTGCCTGTGTCTCTGCGTCTGTTATGTCCCTGTGTCAGAATGTTGTTGTTTTTTATTTTTTCCTTTTTGCACTGCGCATGCACAGGGAGGGATGCAGAGACACTGAGGAGAGCTGAGGGAGGACGAGGCCAGAGGTGGCGAGCGTGTGCGCGGCAGCGTATGAGGGCACGTGCGCGGAGGGTGCGTACGCGCTGCGGGCCCACGCATGTGCAGTGACAGGCCTAGCTTGTTTTTAAATGGGCTAAGGTCACTAGTTACTAAATGAGATTTTTTTTGTCTGGCAGAGAAATGCTTGGATTCACTAGGGTTGAATGTTGTACTGACTAGCTGAATGACATGAAGTGGCAGAATGTGTTGATGATGAAGTGTGAATTGAGTTGTTTCTAATGAATTGTATGAAGTTTGGTTTGAGACCTTACTGATAAAGAATGTATTATATGTTCAAGAATACCTCTGTTAAAGATGCTAGAATATATGCATATTCTAGTTTAGAATGAAATAATGATACAAACAAACTGTGAAGATAACAGATTTTGTTTATACCAAAATCTAGCTGGTGGGGTGGTAAAAAGCTAGGATGGATTCAAGTTTTTAGGGGAGGACACTGTGTATACACAGGCCAAAGAGTCGTATAGCCCAGGATCTCTTGAGGGCCCTTTTACACTTAAAGAGACTCTGAAGCGAGAATAAATCTCGCTTCAGAGCTCATAGTTAGCAGGGGCATGTGTGCCCCTGCTAAAACGCCGCTATCGCGCGGCTAAACGGGGGTCCCTTCACCCCCAAACCCACCAATGCAAACCTTGGTCCTCTTCTTGTTCACAGATTTTCTCTTCCTGGAGGCAGGGCTAACGGCTGCAGCCCTGCCTCCAGTCGCGTCTATCAGCGGCGCATCGCCGCCTCTCCCCCGCCCCTCTCAGTGAAGGAAGACTGAGAGGGGCGGGGGAGAGGCGGAGATACGCGCTGACAGACACGTGTGGGGCAGGGCTGCGGCGGTTAGCCCTGCCCCAATGCGGAAGCGCTCCCCGGCTGTATGGAGGGGATTTGGGGGTGAAGGGACCCTTGTTAAGCCGCGGGATAGCGGCGTTTTAGCAGGGGCACACATGCCCCTGCTATCTATGAGGTCTGAAGCGAGATTTATTCTTATTAATGCGTTGGTATGCATTAGTACGCATACAGTTTTGTTGTTGTTGTTTGTTTGTTTGGGTTCTTTTTTATTTATTTTTTTCCCAATGGCAATTCATTGTGAAAAGTCTTCAATTTTCCAGTGTATAGTGTGAAAGAGGCCATAGGGGAACACGGACGCTGGACTGTACATCAGTTGTTATTTTGGTTACAGCTGACAGCAGCTGATTAAGTGTAAAGGGACCCTAATTCTTTTATTTGTAGAGATGGAAGCCCTTCAGTAAGGGGTGATGAATATTTTGGTTCCACTAATGTGGTAAATGTTGGAGACAACATTTGGGTTCAAGGACCGACTGGTCCTCCAGATAAAGCTGAAGTAGTTGATGTAGGGATGAAAAACTTTATTGATAATTTTGTTTGGAAAAGAGCAGTGGGAGCATGCCCTGCAAGAAAAATTTTACTTTCAAGAATGATTTATACTTGTTTGTACTTTTAGATCAATGTCATGCATGTCATATGCTTGGACTCCTTGGTATTGTGATGTTGGCCACTTTGGGGGTTGGAGCCTGAACTCCGGGCACTAAGCTAGTGCCTATAAATTCAACTGCTTCCCAATGGATGATGATAAACCGCACAAAGACCAGTCCAATCGGGAGTGCTGAGCTGGAGGCTGCTGTACAGTTGCTAATTTAATTGTTCCTGGAACTGTGTGGCAGGCGCCTAGACCGCGTACATTTAAAATAGCCGTAAGCTAAAATGGGCGCGGATATCGGTCAACTTAAATTTCAATTGAAGTTAGCGCTATATAAATTCATACTAAAACAACATTGTGCGGCTGTAAGGAGGATAAGATTCTAATAGTAGAGATCTTCAGCTTTATTTTAGTACTTAATTCACAGGTTCGTATGCAACTATTATTCAACGTTTCAGAACTTGCCTACACTATATCAATTAATGGGATCCTGTGCCGAGCTGTGCGGCTGTAGCTAGAAGACAGAAATAGTAGAGATCTTTAGCCATATGTAGCGGCTATAGTAAATGCTTGAAATGCAACATTCCCCTAATTTTCTCCTCATGTTTATTAACGGCTATATGTGTACATTTAGCTTTCATACCTTAGAGAAAAAGTCGGCTGTAGGGAGGATATCCTGTAAATTACAGTGATTATAGGGCTGTGAATCACTGCTATTGATAGCATATGCTCCCTATAGCCGCTTTTTCTCTAACATATAAAAGCAAAATGCACACACACAGTCCTTAATTTATGTTAAACTTTAAGTGAAAATTTGTAAAAATTCCCTATTGAAGTCGTTTCAAAGCCGCTAAAACAAGGCTACACATAACAAGCAGCTATAGGAAGCAAACATTGAAAATAGTACAGGTTAGTGGGAAATAAGGGCGCACAGTAAAGTTGTTGTAAAATATCATTATGAAATACTGATATTTTACTATATAAATGTAAAATATCTATATTGAATAACAATATTTTACTATATGCCCATACTGCCAGCCAGGCTGAAGCACGTGTCCCGATCCCTGCTGTGCTCTGCCACAGCCACTTGTTACCTGTAAAGAGCACTGAACTCAGAGGAGATGGTGATCTGTTGTATGAAACTTCTTCACCATTGTCTGTATTCAGCATTTTGACTCTCATTCACTCTATAGATCGTATCTGAGCACCTGCAGGACTCCTAAGCTGACCTGATCTTTTCCGTTAGCTTCCAGCACTACTATTACAGGATCTGTATACCGAGATGAGTTATTACACTGTATAAGACGTGTTACATTGTATTCCAGAAACCCCAGCTGCTACATTGTATCCAGCCTGTTGATGTGGGAAATCCCATGAGACTTTGTTACATTGTATTTCAGCACTTTCCATCCAGGAACTCTAAGCTGATCTGTGTTGCTACTACTTGGGACCCCTTAAACACTCACATTTGATTCAGCAGAGGAGGGTGCCCATATCGGTTGTTGCTTCAACTTGCAGACAAATAGTGGATATTAGTCTATAGTGTAGTGAATTGACATTTTGTAGAAATAGCCGATAATGTACAAATTAGATGAAGACATATTATAGCGGCGTTAACTAGGGGCTATTTAGTAGTAGGAAAAAAATTATAAATATAATTATTGAATAATAATGGCTCTGGAGTAAAATTGTCAGAGAAAACACATACTGTAGTTAGTGTTAGTTATTTTAAACACTGGACAGAGGATCAGGGACTTGCCGCAGCTGGAATGCCATGTTATAAAGTGGCTGTAAATGTCATTGCTCAGAAGATCAGTAAGGTCTGCAGAATGCAGAGGATGGAGATAGTCAGGCACTCTGGGGTCAGCAGCTTGCAGGACACATAAATCTTGCTGACCACAGTGGGAGAGATTTCACTTTGGCTTGTAGTCCTCAGGGTGTATGTACAGACTGGCTCTGTGCACACTCCGTGGATGGGCAGGTTGGGATGAGAGATGCAAGGTTCAGTCCGTGCAGCAATAACAAGCCTTCTTTGACCGGTATTTATTTGACCGATATTATATTACCGATATTATTTGACCTATATATTCTTTGACCGATATATATTCTCATACCGCTATTCTTCTTTGAACAATATTCTGTTACATTGCAAGCCAGCAGAAAGCAAAACTGGCTATGAAGTCTGGCAGTAAACTTAGATGCAAGTAAACCTGCAGTGCCAGTGAGCAGAGTTTACCGATAATTGAACAGCCGCATATTGGAGAGAACAGTTTTTCTTAGAAACCTATAATGTTCGGGTAAATATATTAATAGTTTTAATTTGCCACCTGCTTTCCTGCTTCGGTAATGCACAGTTATGCAGTGATAACTAGTGTGGAGTTTCAGCAGGGATAATGAATAGCCGCGTTAATATCTGAAGGAAGTTATAGCCGTAAAATGCGCCCATTTTATACAGTATGCGCCGTGAAAGAGTGCTGTAGCCGATAATTACATTGACGGAATAGCCGCGCCTGAATTAACTTGCGCTGTCATCAACGTGTTCGGCCTAGACCTGCTAAAAGACCACATTACCCATGTCTACTTCAATTGGGTGATAAGAAGATTGAGGATGTAGAAACATTCTTTGCACTGCATGGGGATGAGGGGTATCTTAATATCTACCTGTGTCACTAGTTGGCATCTCAGCTTGAGTGGGGTTGAACATGTGTAAGAATGCTACTGATATTTTTAATGTGTCCATTCCACTACAAGGATTCGTGAACATTAATGTCTAAAATTTACTCTGGACACAAGAGAGAATCTCATCTACTTGTGAAAACGTTTGACAAAATGTCGAGAAGACTGTGGTTCATGCACAAGTGACTTTACCACAGACTAAAATTTGTCAAGGGGCCGTATAAAAAGAACTTTGTATGACACCTCGCTGGGAGGTTATGGGTCTAACTGGGACTCTTAATGGTTTTGCTATAGAGACTTTAGCAAATTGCTTGCATAATGCTGGTAATAAAATAAATGAGGCTTTAACCACTTGAGGACCTAGGGCTTTCTACCCCTTAAGGACCGGCCACTTTTTTTCCATTCAGACCACTGCAGCTTTCACGGTTTATTGCTCGCTCATACAACCTACCACCTAAATGAATTTTGGCTCCTTTTCTTGTCACTAATAAAGCTTTCTTTTGGTGCTATTTGATTGCTCCTGCGATTTTTACTTTTTATTATATTCATCAAAAAAGACATGAATTTTGGCAAAAAAATGATTTTTTTAACTTTCTGTGCTGACATTTTTCAAATAAAGTAAGATTTCTGTATACATGCAGCGCGAAAAATGTGGACAAACATGTTTTGGATAAAAAAAACCCCATTCAGTGTATATTTATTGGTTTGGGTAAAAGTTATAGCGTTTACAAACTATGGTGCAAAAAGTGAATTTTCTCATTTTCAAGCATCTATGACTTTTCTGACCCCCTGTCATGTTTCATGAGGGGCTAGAATTCCAGGATAGTATAAATACCCCCCAAATGACACCATTTTGGAAAGAAGACATCCCAAAGTATTTACTGAGAGGCATAGTGAGTTCATAGAAGATTAAAAAAGATATTTTTTGTCACAAGTAAGCGGAAAATGACACTTTGTGAGAAAAAAAAAAAAAGTTTCAATTTCTTCTAACTTGCGACAAAAAAAAATGAAATCTGCCACGGACTCACCATGCCCCTCTCTGAATACCTTGAAGGGTCTACTTTCCAAAATGGGGTCATTTGTGGGGTGTGTTTACTGTCCTGACATTTTGGGGGGTGCTAAATTGTAAGCACCCCTGTAAAGCCTAAAGGTGCTCATTGGACTTTGGACCCCTTAGCGCAGTTAGGCTGCAAAAAAGTGCCACACATGTGGTATTGCCGTACTCAGGAGAAGTAGTATAATGTGTTTTGGGGTGTAATTTTACACATACCCATGCTGGGTGGGAGAAATATCTCTGTAAATGACAATTTGTTAATTTTTTTTACACACAATTGTCCATTTACAGAGATCTTTCTCCCACTCAGCATGGGTATGTGTAAAAATACACCCCAAAACACATTATACTACTTCTCCTGAGTACGGCGATACCACATGTGTGGCACTTTTTTGCACCCTAACTGCGCTAAAGGGCCCAAAGTCCAATGAGTACCTTTAGGATTTCACAGGTCATTTTGAGAAATTTCGTTTCAAGACTACTCCTCACGGTTTAGGGCCCCTAAAATGCCAGGGCAGTATAGGAACCGCACAAATGACCCCATTTTAGAAAGAAGACACCCCAAGGTATTCCGTTAGGAGTATGGTGAGTTCATAGAAGATTTTATTTTTTGTCAAAAGTTAGCGGAAAATGACACTTTGTGAAAAAACACAATTAAAATCAATTTCCACTAACTTGTGACAAAAAATAAAATCTTCTATGAACTCGCCATACTCCTAACGGAATACCTTGGGGTGTCTTCTTTCTAAAATGGGGTCATTTGTGGGGTTCCTATACTGCCCTGGCATTTTAGGGGCCCTAAACCGTGAGGAGTAGTCTTGAAACGAAATTTCTCAAATGACCTGTGAAATCCTAAAGGTACTCATTGGACTTTGGGCCCTTTAGCGCAGTTAGGGTGCAAAAAAGTGCCACACATGTGGTATCGCCATACTCGGGAGAAGTAGTACAACGTGTTTTGGGGTGTATTTTTACACATACCCATGCTGGGTGGGAGAAATACCTCTGTAAATGACAATCTTTTGATTTTTTTACACACAATTGTCCATTTACAGCGGTATTTCTCCCACCCAGCATGGGTATGTGTAAAGATACACCCCAAAACACATTGTACTACTTCTCCCGAGTACGGCGATACCACATGTGTGGCACTTTTTTGCACCCTAACTGCGCTAAGGGGCCCAAAGTCCAATGAGTACCTTTAGGATTTCACAGGTCATTTTTGTTTCAAGACTACTCCTCACGGTTTAGGGCCCCTAAAATGCCAGGGCAGTATAGGAACCCCACTAATGACCCCATTTTAGAAAGAAGACACCCCAAGGTATTCCGTTAGGAGTATGGTGAGTTCATAGAAGTTTTTATTTTTTTTGTCACAAGTTAGCGGAAATTGATATTAATTGTTTTTTTTCACAAAGTGTCATTTTCCACTAACTTGGGACAAAAAATAAAATCTTCTATGAACTCACCATACTCCTAACGGAATACCTTTGGGTGTCTTCTTTCTAGAATGGGGTCATTTGTCGGGTTCCTATACTGCCCTGGCATTTTAGGGGCCCTAAACCGTGAGGAGTAGTCTTGAAACCAAATGTTGCAAAATGACCTTTGAAATCCTAAAGGTACTCATTGGACTTTGGGCCCCTTAGCGTACTTAGGGTGTAAAAAAGTGCCACACATGTGGTACCGCCGTACTCAGGAGAAGTAGTATAATGTGTTTTGGGGTGTATTTTTACACATACCCATGCTAAGTTGTTTGATGTTTTTTACACACAATTGTCCATTTACATAGAAATTTCTCCCACCCAGCATGGGTATGTGTAAAAATACACCCCAAAACACATTATACTACTTTTCCTGAGTACGGCGGTACCACATGTGTGACACTTTTTTGCAGCCTAGGTGCGCTAAGGGGCCCAACGTCCTATTCACAGGTCATTTTGAGGCATTTGTTTTCTAGACTACTCCTCGCGGTTTAGGGCCCCTAAAATGCCAGGGCAGTATAGGAACCCCACAAGTGACCCCATTTTAGAAAGAAGACACCCCAAGGTATTCCTTTAGGTGTATGGCGAGTTCATAGAAGATTTTATTTTTTGTCACAAGTTAGTGAAAAATGACACTTTGTGAAAAAAACCCAATAAAAATCAATTTCCGCTAACTTTTGACAAAAAATAAAATCTTCTATGAACTCGTCATACACCTAACAGAATACCTTGGGGTGTCTTTTTTTCTAAAATGGGGTCACTTGTGGGGTTCCTATACCGCCCTGGCATTTTACGGGCCCAAAACCGTGAGTAGTCTGGAAACCAAATGTCTCAAAATGACTGTTCAGGGGTATAAGCATCTGCAAATTTTAATGACAGGTGGTCTATGAGGGGGCGAATTTTGTGGAACCGGTCATAAGCAGGGTGGCCTTTTAGATGACAGGTTGTATTGGGCCTGATCTGATGGATAGGAGTGCTAGGGGGGTGACAGGAGGTGATTGATGGGTGTCTCAGGGGGTGGTTAGAGGGGAAAATAGATGCAATCAATGCACTGGGGAGGTGATCGGAAGGGGGTCTGAGGGGGATCTGAGGGTTTGGCCGAGTGATCAGGAGCCCACACGGGGCAAATTAGGGCCTTATCTGATGGGTAGGTGTGTTAGGGGGTGACAGGAGGTGATTGATGGGTGTCTCAAGGTGTGATTAGAGGGGGGAATAGATGCAAGCAATGCACTGGCGAGGTGATCAGGGCTGGGGTCTGAGAGCATTCTGAGGGTGTGGGCGGGTGATTGAGTGCCCTAGGGGCAGATAGGGGTCTAATCTGATAGGTAGCAGTGACAGGGGGTGATTGATGGGTAATTAGTGGGTGTTTAGGGTAGAGAACAGATGTAAACACTGCACTTGGGAGGTGATCGGACGTCGGATCTGCGGGCGATCTATTGGTGTGGGTGGGTGATCAGATTGCCCGCAAGGGGCAGGTTAGGGGCTGATTGATGGGTGGCAGTGACAGCAGGTGATTGATGGGTGGCAGTGACAGGGGGTGATTGATGGGTGGCAGTGACAGGGGGTGATTGATGGGTGGCAGTGACAGGGGGTGATTGATGGGTGATTGATAGGTGATTGACAGGTAATCAGTGGGTTATTACAGGGGAGAACAGATGTAAATATTGCACTGGCGAATTGATAAGGGGGGGTCTGAGGGCAATCTGAGCGTGTAGGCGGGTGATTGGGTGCCCGCAAGGGGCAGATTAGGGTCTGATCTGATGGGTAACAGTGACAGGTGGTGATAGGGGGTGATTGATGGGTGATTGATGGGTAATTAGTGGGTGTTTAGAGGAGAGAATAGATGTAAACGCTGCGCTTGGGTGGTGATCTGATGTCGGATCTGCGGGCGATCTATTGGTGTGGGAAGGTGATCAGATTGCCCGCAAGGGGCAGGTTAGGGGCTGATTGATGGGTGGCAGTGACAGGGGATGATTGATGGGTGGCAGTGACAGGGGGTGATTGATGGGTGATTGACAGGTGATCAGTGGGTTATTACAGGGAAGTACAGATGTAAATAACGCCCTGGCAAATTGATAAGGGGGGGTCTGAGGGCAATCTGAGCGTGTAGGCGGGTGACTGGGTGCCCGCAAGGGGCAGATTAGGGTCTGATCTGATGGGTAACAGTGACAGGTGGTGATAGGGGGTGATTGATGGGTAATTAGTGGGTGTTTAGAGGAGAGAATAGATGTAAACGCTGCGCCTGGGTGTTGATCTGATGTCGGATCTGCGGGCGATCTATTGGTGTGGGTGGGTGATCAGATTGCCCGCAAGGGGCAGGTTAGGGGCTGATTGATGGGTGGCAGTGACAGGGGATGATTGATGGGTGGCAGTGACAGGGGGTGATTGATGGGTGATTGACCGGTGATCAGTGGGCTATTACAGGGAAGGACAGATGTAAATAATGCCCTGGCGAATTGATAAGGGGGGAGTCTGAGGGCAATCTGAGCGTGTAGGCGGGTGATTGGGTGCCCGCAAGGGGCAGATTAGGGTCTGATCTGATGGGTAACAGTGACAGGTGGTGATAGGGGGTGATTGATGGGTGATTGATGGGTAATTAGTGGGTGTTTAGAGGAGAGAATAGATGTAAACGCTGCGCTTGGGTGGTGATCTGATGTCGGATCTGCGGGCGATCTATTGGTGTGGGTGGGTGATCAGATTGCCCGCAAGGGGCAGGTTAGGGGCTGATTGATGGGTGGCAGTGACAGGGGGGTGATTGATGGGTGATTGACAGGTGATTGACAGGTGATCAGGCGGGATAGATGCATACAGTACATGGGGTGGGGGGGTCTGGGGGGGGGGGTCTGGGGAGAATCTGAGGGGTGGGGGGGTGATCAGGAGGGAGCAGGGGGCAGGGGGGGGATAAAAAAAAAATAGCGTTGACAGATAGTGACAGGGAGTGATTGATGGGTGATTAGGGGGGTGATTGGGTGCAAACAGGGGTCTGGGGGGTGGGCAGGGGGGGGGTCTGATGGGTGCTGTGGGCGATCTGGGGCAGGGGGGGGGAATAAGTGTGCTTGGTGCAGACTAGGGTGGCTGCAGCCTGCCCTGGTGGTCCCTCGGACACTGGGACCACCAGGGCAGGAGGCAGCCTGTATAGTATGGCCGGCGGGATGTTGCGGTCGCTCCGCCCATGCCCCTACAAGGACCGCCGCCATTTGTCAATACGGCGGTCCTTGCGGGGTCCACTTCCCGGCCGCCAATTGTATATACGGCGGTCGGGAAGTGGTTAACTTTGCAAGCCAGGTGGACGCCTACAATCTGCGATCCAGTTTGCTTAGCTGCAGATATATTGCATTATATTTGTTTTGATACAAATATAGTCCAATTTGTAAACTGGACGTTGTGTATTTTCAGATCATTTTATTAGGTTCAACATAAGGACCACATGCAAATTGCTCTGATGACAGGCAGTGAACATGTGTGAAGATGAGAAAAGGGAGACCGAGAGCCCAATATAGTGTAGTATGTTGTATAAATAGAGAAAAATGTTAAACGTAAGTATTATACTTACAAACCTGGGTTGCTCTAAGGCAACCACTGTATACGCAGGTGGGGAGATTAAGCCTGACCCCACTCAGGACTAAGATGTCGCTCTCTGTAGATAGGAAAAGAGGGTATATCACCCTTCCACCAAGGGTGGACAACTTAATATGCAAGGATACAGAGGCGCCAGTAGGATAAAACAAGATAAAAGGTTTAAAACGGTTTAGGTGGCGGTGGTGGACCGTCCACACACAAACAGACAAAAAATCGCTGTTGATTGTAGAAAAAAAAATTCACAATTTATTCACATACTCCTACATAAAAGTGCAACGCGTTTCACGGGCAAACATCCCGCTTCATCAGGCAATAAACGAACGGAGTATCTCACAGCTCTGAGTATATTGATAGCTTGGCACCTCTGTGAAGAACTCTCTTTAGTAAAAGTGTTGTATTGGCTTCATTTGGAACCTACTAAGGTGATCTGTAATGACACTAGGGGTTTGATTCACAAAGTGGTGCAAACACTTTGCACGCCTGTGAAAACCCCTTTATCACGCCTAAACTCAGTTTAAGCATGATAAGAAGAAACTCGCGCGAAATTTCCCATTTTATTCCCATTTTTTTCCCATTAAGCCCTATAGGACTTTGCGCGTGCACGTACGCGCGTACGCGCGGAAACTTCGCGCGAGTTAGAGCACAAAGCGGTGATAACTTTGCTGGTGCAAAGGTTATCACGCCTAAAGTCTTTTAGGCGTGATAACTGAGTTATCACCGCTTTGTGAATCGAGCCCTATGTGTGTAAAAATGTTGGTTATATATATAATGTTTCCAAGACCTTTGTTATATGCAAATATGTTATCCTACCCTTAATGATGGGTTCCTCTGGAGGTCAACATTACTCACAGGCAGAATTTTGTGGTCCATATGTGGATCAAAATAACAGAATGCGCGATCTTTCCTTTTGTGCAATGAAAGATATGTAAATTACTTGTAAATGGACAGTTTTACCATTGTCCTATGGGATGTTGGTTGAAATAGCTGCATAGCATATTTGCATAATTAATAATACGGAGGTCACTGGAAACATAACATTGCTTTTGATGGATGTTTATTTAATGCGCTTATACTAACTTGGCATAACAACATTTTTATATTATGTAAAGATAAGAGGGATTCCATCTCCTTATGACAAAATATTATTTCGCCTGCAATTTAACCAAATTACAGGCTGCTGTGCAAACAACATATCCGGGTGCTGAACTAATCATTGGTACAACATATTGCTTCCACTATTATTGTGCGCGGTCAGACTGATAAAGTGGGTTCTGCAATTGCTGATTCAACATCCCATCATTGATGGGATATTTTTACGGGGTATACTGCATCTGCTCAATAAGCTTTTAGTTTCACCCTGTGCTGGTGTTGTGTATTGTTGTATCCTTTCTGTCACTCTGGAATTGCTATATAGTGTGCAGAGTGTGTCGGTCTAAGGTTAAGTTTGCATCATATGGATCGTGAACATTAATCTAGGGGCCGAATGTGATACACATGTGACATATATGTACTGTATGGACTATATATATTGTATGTATGGATTAGATTGCTGTTCACATCCCATCTGATCTATAAAGTTACATTTGAGGCCCTGGAGTTACACTCGAGCTGGAGTTAACTTCAGGCCACTGAGGCCAGCATAACATGTTTTGTTACATTGCAGTTCCACCTTTATCTTGTCCTAACCGGTTTTATTTGGTTCATGAAGGCCAAAGCCATTGTTTTCCCATTCCGTGAGCACGAGGTGTCCACACGTGGTTGTGTTGTATTGCGCAAAAGCGGATATCATAGATTTGTTCTGTGAACACGTGCCTACGACAGCGACCGAATATGCGCTTGCGTGTGTTATGGTTTAGGGAGTATAATTGGGTTGGGAAAACACCTGGACTCCGGAACTTTTGCTGAGACCAACAGACGTGATGGATTGTGTCGCCAGGTGCTTTCCCCTACGGAGGATTGACGGAGTCTCCTCTTCCTTGGGTGATATTGTTACAACACTTGGTAAAGAAAGGTTGATGCATGCTTACTAATAATTACTAACCCTCAAACTATGATTCTGCAAGCCTAGATAATTATTATAACAGGATTGTAGCTCAATAAATATTATTATTGAAAAACGCTTGGAAACTCGCTCTGATCTAGCGTTTTTCAGAGTGGTTTTCTACTTTCCTATACTTTAACATTGAGGCAGAAACGCCTTTATAAATCTAAAAAATGCTGCAGCCCACGAGTTTGTGTTTGTGGAAAAAACGAACCGCTCTGGTGTGCACCAGCCCATTGAAATATATCACCCAAGCAGTTTTCAAACAGCTAGCGTTGACAAAAAAAACGCTTTAGAACTGCTCTGGTGTGCACCAGCCCTAAGTGACACAAATGTCTGAGACACTGTAATTTTTTTTTCAACCACCTACTGACTGATATATCACTGAAAGTAAGGCACACTAAGGTGTGTTGTTGTAACAACGTACGCTAATCAAAAATCAGTAAGTGACAAAAATATGCATCCTGTCTGACCCGACTTCAGGTTGAAGGGCCAAAAATGGCCCAATGGGAAAGTATAGGGTGGGGGCGAACAGCCCGTACTATTCACATCTAATGTGAGCTGGTGAACGGTGACTTTTGCCATCACTAGTGTGCATATTAGAAGTTAGAACTTGGGTAAATTAGGATTAGTAGATCAAGGGGCCCATTCTAACCATGTTCTGGTGATATCATTCATCTATTCTCTCAGTTTTACAACCTCAACCACTATCTCTCTTTTTGTTATTTTCAATAAAATCAATAGCCTCCCAATCTAGGAATTCCACTGGAATATGATTAGCACAGATTTTCTAGACTGAAGCACATGATAACATTAGACAGAAATGACTGGAATGACAGGACTGACATTGGCAGTAGGCCTCACCACCACAAAATCACTAGGTGTTACACAGAATGAGAAAAAGGAGAGGTACACTGGGGTAAGGATAGAGAATGTGAAAAACACTTTGGAAATATTATAAGATAAACAAGACAAAATTAGAGATAGAGTGACCAATTACAGTTTTAAGATGGAGTGTCCGGAATATGGTGTGTCAGGCTCCCTGTCCATGGAGGGGGTGGTCTGTGCTACCCACCAAAAATATAGATGCTAATACTAAAAGTGCAGGCATTGCAGAAATAGAATAAGGGCACTGTAAGAGGCATGCCCTCAGCAAGTCAATGGACCATATATAGCCTGTGAAATACAAATGTTTATTGTATTGTATTGTATTGTATTGTATAATGTATACAAATATAGTGTATTACAAATATATGTGTAGAGTATAGTTTTGACATGCAGGCCCCAATTGTAAATTAATTATGTTTGAGTCTTGAATTGGCGTGGTTGCATAATAAAAGACATTAAGCATTATGCATTTGACTCCTGATCTGATCTGGGCAGCTTTAGCACAATTTTAGATCTACCCATCCTAGCCATATATACATTTGAATTCAGTGCATGTTTTTAGTTTTGTGACATAGTTTGCATTTATTTTTGTGTATCTCCATCAATCACTTAACTCTACCAATCTCCTTAATGAAAAAATATCTTCCCAAAGCCACACCTACCGGTAATCTCTCCTAAAATTAACCCTAGTATTGCAGCGGCCAGAGATGGTGACAAGGGTGAGTTAACACCCCCAAACCGCGGTGCTCATGTATAAAGATTCAGGTTTTGACTGAATGAATTCAGAATAAGTTTCCCAATTCAGAAATTCTGAACATATCAACACAAATTAACCTCTTTTTGAGGACTGTGCCTGATTGTTTTGGGAATCCAATCCCTATGCGGTCCCAGTGAGTTGGCAGGAGAGAACAACAGCAGTTAGGAATAATTTCCTGCATGTCTAATCATTCATAAACCAGTCACTGGACATTAGGAGACACCTGTACACACTGCGTTCCAAATTATTATGCAACTTGTATTTAAGTGTCATGAAGATTAAATATTTCATTTTTGTATTAAATTCAGGAAGGTTTCCGCCTGACAAATACATTGGATTAAGAGAGCAGCTGCTAAAATGCCATTACAAAGCAGAAAACCGGTATTTAAAGCTGCTGGTGCCTCTGGAGTCCTGTGAACATCAAGGTGCTGGATCCTCCAGAGAATTTCAGTTATGCATAAACCTTCTATTTGACCACTCCTTACCAATGCTCACAAGCAGAAACAGTTGCATTGGGCCCAGAAATACACGGAGACGCATTTTCAAATTGTCTTTTCCACTGATAAGTGCCGTGCAACCCTGGATAGTTCAGATGGATAGAGTGATGGATGTTTAGTGGATGGCAACCATGTTCAAACAAGGCTGCGACATCAGCAAGGAGATGAGGGAGACATGGTTTGGGCCGGAATCATGAGGAGAGAGCTGGTTGGCCCCTTTAGGGTCCCTAAAGGTGTGAAAATTACCTCTGAAAAGTATGTGGAATTTCTTACTGACCACTTCCATGGTACAAAAAAAGAAGTACTGTGCTTTGCATGTAAAAAAAATAACTTTTATGCATAACAAAGTACTATCTTATGCTGCAAGAAATGCCTCTGCTGCTATCATTATAAAAGGAGAGGAACCCATGGTGTGGCCCCCATTATCCCATGACCTTGATCTTATTGAGAACCTTTGTAGCCTCCTCAAACAAAAGAGCTATGAGGGTGGGAGGCGGTTTAAATCCAAACAGCTCTGGGACGCTATTCTGAAATCCTGCAAAGAGATTCAAGCAGAAACTCTCCAAAACTCAAGTTCAATGGATGAAATAATTGTGAAGCTGCTATCAAATAAGGGGCCCTGTGTTAATATGTAACTTAACCTGTTAGGATGTTTTTGATTGAAATAGCTTTTGATTATAATAAATATGACCTCCTTGTTACGGCTCCTACAGACAAAGTATCTGGTGATCACTTTTAGCAGCATATACAAAAGTCTGGACGCCAATACGAAGTGAAACTGCGCTTGTGAGAGAACGCGGAAAAGCTGCCGCGTGCGCTGACAGCAAGGCGGCTGATTCCGTGTCCAATGCGGCGGGTTGCACGCGGAAGCGTGCGTCTGGTAACTTGGCAGAACGTGGAAAAGCCGCCGCATGTATTGACAGCAAGGCGGCTGATTCCGCGTCCAGCGCAGCAGCGTGTGTCTGGTGTGGCTGAGTCTGTTAGTTCACACAGGCTTAGGAATACGCGCGCGCGTGCGCTGAGAGGCAGAACTTTTATGGTGGGCAAGGGGGGATCAGCTGACCAAGGCGGTCAGTTGACCCCAGAGCTGGTAACTATTGGTTGATCACTTAGGGGTGGCGCCAGAGATCACTACTCCATATATAGTTACTGCTGGCCAGTCACAAGTTGTCTGCCGTTGCGAACACTACCTGGAAGCACTCAGACCTTAGTCAGATCCAACAGTGTGTTTGAACCAGGAGGACCTGTGAATTTACACTGAGCCAGATTACTTGCATTATCATTCTGTTAATCATCAGACTAGTTCCAGGGTGTAGAGACCACGGACCTCACACCCAGACTAGGGAACTTGTATTACCATTCTGTTATACATCAGACTAGTTCCAGGGTGTAGAGACCACGGACCTCACACCCAGACTAGGGAACTTGTATTACCATTCTGTTATACATCAGACTAGTTCCACGGTGTAGAGACCAAGGACCTCACACCCAGACTAGGCATTGTTTGATATCTGTTATGACTTATTGCTTTCCTGACTACTCCTCTGATCTCTGATTCGGTACCTTGCACATCTGATATTCCGTTGCCAAACCCTGCTTGCCTTGGATAACGAATCAGCCTTCTGTCTTTGTACTTTGTCTGTCCGTATGTTGCCGACCTGGCTTGCCCAACCTCGAGAGCTATCTCTCCCCTTAAGAGATAGTCTCCGGATCAGATAGAGACATACACCTTCAGGTGTCACTCACTCTCTGGTCCTTCCTACCTCCAGCCTGACTCCACCCCTTGGAGAGTCTCAGGCTGCTGGAAGGTTCCTGTACTCTCTAAAAGCAGTATTGCCTATACTGCCAAAGATCACCTGCTCATCAGGTGTGTTTCTCAAAGTATTACTGTTACACCAAACACTCTTATATACATAGGTGTCCAGAGGTTAGTAATATATCTGTATTATCTGTATATACAAATATACAATGTCCCAATACTCATATAATCGTGGTACAGGATCAGGTAACATGAGCAATGTCAGGATGCAAGCCAAGGTCATACACAAGCAGATCAGGATAAACGAGTACAGAGCAGACAGAATCAGGTAACTGGAGCAATGTCAGGAAGCAAGTCAAGGTCATATACGAGCAGATCAGGATAAACAAGTACAGAGCAGAGTATTGGGAAGTGAACCAGCAACAGAAGCAAAGCTAACTGAAGATCTGGCAATGTTGCAAGGGGTGTGGTTGTCTTAAATAAGAAGTGGTTGACTGCCAGGAGAACACCTGTAGATCAGAAACATATTCAACTGAGATACTCCATCTTGTGGTGAAACTGGAAACTGCAGGTAACATTGTAAAGATAGGAGAGCCACCTGCTGGTGACTTGTGATAACACCAGCAGGTGAAGCAGGGTGCAACAGTGTTCGTAACACTCAAAATGCTGCAAATTTAACAAATGACCATTTTCCGTTCTATACAACCTCTAAAAATGTGTTGAAACTCTGTTGTGCATAATAATTTGGAACAGTAAATGATACTTTTTCTTTTTTTGAAAAACATACCATTATCATTAGATTTGTACAGTAACATTCAAATAATATTTACATGGTTGATGACTCAAAAATTAGGCTCACTGCCATTTGCATCAGAGAAAAATACAATTTACACAATAATTTGGAATGGTGTGTGCAATCTAGAAAGGCACCCAAGCTGACCAAGAGTAGCTGTTTCCGGTGGCTTAATTTGAAGCAGTTAGATATGTAACTATCTCTATACATTTGCATTATTTTCCACTTGTCAGCCTTCATGATCTCTGTCTGTTAAAGGTGTTTATCAGTTGAAGGCTCAGCTCTTCACCACAAATGTGCGTGAAGCCTTTGTTCCACTTACTCATATGATGAGAATGTGCTAGGTGTATTTGTCTGAAAATGTTTTGATTTATGCATTTATAAAGTAGTATACTGGACACCTTTTTGAGTTCTTGAACTCAAAAAGGTGTCCAGTTGAACTACTTTAGAGTTTTCCATCATTAGTATTACATGTATCACTTTATGAAAGATTGTGTTTGTCAAGAACCCTTTATTGTGGGTAACTGTCACAGGAGCCCTGGTGGCTGGAACGCGAAATGCCTTCCAAACGGTTCCAGCGCACAGATCGTGCAAACTGTGGTCACAGTCAATGCGCAGAAACCGTTGGGAATTGGCCGCAGACAAATCAGAAGGGAGCCTGTGGGTTACGGTACTTACAACTTTACACACTATTTCAGGGTATATCTGCCACCACCACTGGTATGGGCCAGTGGTCCCTACCGACTGACTGACTGATCCTGAAAATAAAACAGTTAAAACATGCTGTATTCTGTCTAGATATCAATAATAGTAGCGACACCTCAGAGACCTGAGTTCAGTTTCTGTGTATGGCTGTATAGCAGGTGTAGCGGAACAGTAAACGACTTTGATAAAGTCTTTATTTACGTGCAATATAAATAGTTAATATATACAGAAAATCGTTAAAATCAACAATTATAGAGACAATTGATAACACAGTATAAAAGAAACTAAAAGGGATTAAAAAAAATACTTAGATTTGGGGAAAGATGTCCTGTTGTGGGAAAAACTTGTAGAGTTCCTTTTGTTTCAGTTCAAAGTTCAGAGTTCAGACCAGGTGGATGCCAGCATATCCTCAAGCTGGCACAGATGTGATCAAGATCGTGTTTCAAAGTGGAGGACCCTTGCGTTTCAGCCTGTCAGTAGTTTTATCACCCATCGCTGTGAGGAGTGGCTATGACAGGCACAAGTCCAGCCTCGGGAGGATGGAGCAGGGGGCTGTCCCATCCTTACAGACCCTCAGACTAGCAGAATTCTAGTTCGGCCCGTCTTGGGGTGCATGTGGGGGCAGTTAAAACCTATACCGCATATTCACACTCAGCATGATTTTATGAATCCTAGGACATGAAATATGACAGGTCTATCATGAGAATTTACCCCCCGTCTCTTCAAACCCATATTGCTATGAGAGTTTAGGGGACAGAGTTCTGGGAATTTCACAGAACCAGCACCGGGACTCATGCTACACTTTCCCCACATTTGGCGAAGCTGCCATCTCAGGAACCCCGGAAATATGACAGATCTGGGAAGTTATGGATTATGCTATGAGCCTCAGGTTATTCAGGGTGTGTGCTGGCAGCAGGCTTTCCTTTGATCCTTACCAGGGAGCAAGGTGTCAAGACCTCCCGGGGATTCGTAGCCTGCCTGGCTGAATCTAGGCCTCCTTATCAGAGTCAAACAGCTGGCATATCCTCTGAGAGGGGCCATTAGCTCTCCAGGGGGCCGGGAAACCAGCTTGTTACAGCTATGTGCTAAACGCAATTATCTATCTTAAAACCAAAGTTTGTCATTCTGAGCCCTGCAATAAATGTGCGATCGATTGCGGTGATCAGAAACGACTGCTGGATCTGCGATTTTTATGCGTTTTGGACGACTGGGCATCACCTGACATCACAGGTAACAAGTATGGAATTTGCCATAACTACTTCCCATGGTAGATATTCCATGTCTTACCCACTCTTACCACCTAAACAGGTGGCACAGTTTTCTTTAGTCCATACATAGATTTTGTCCTCTTGCCCTTAGTACAAAGGGCTTATTTGCCAAGCTTTTATAAGCTTTTATATTGCCATTGAATGTACAGTTTTATACCTGTTAATTAGGTTATCTCTGAATCTTCCTTTTCCTAAGCATTTTCCCTCTTACATTGGAAACAGGATTTGTATCTAGAGATTTCAACCTAATAATATAAATTAGGAATGGAAAATTGTGTGTATATGGAAAACTACAATGATTTCAAGAAAAAAAGGCAAACACCAATTTGCCAAATAATAAGTAATCTTTATTGGGGATATATTAAAATAAGGAGAATAAAAAGGGGGAATGAGGCTGTAAAAATATGTAGGCGGCTATATAAAGAGAGAAAATCGTGTTTATTGACATATGATGCAACTATATACAAGTGAAAAGTAAACAGCCACAGTAAGGCCAGCCCTGTACACAGCAAACAAACACGCCAAACTAGCCACCAATTTACAAAATATTCACGAAAAAAGTATGGGTAAGATGGACTGAATAATGCATTATAGTAAGGCTGAAGCCAGGTCTCCCCTGAAGATGTCTCTCCACCTCTCCAAACTAGTAGTGATCCCCCTGGAAATGCTAGGGCTGGGGTTATAAAAATGAACAGTTTTTCACATGAATGAAGGGGGGGGGGGGGTGTCCATGAATGGGGATGTCCTGGTCCCCTGTTTTGTGTAAAACCACTCAATTTTTAAACCCTAGCCTGGCCGCCCGGGATCTTCATTGGCCATCTTAATGTAGTCACTTTAGGCATAGGCAGCCTCCGAGTTCTGGAAAAATATTAGAGTTCCTGTTGGCCAAGCTGCTGCAATGAAAAACTCAGAGGCTGCCTATGCCCTTTCAGTGCTGGGAGCTTATACGGTGCGGCCATGTAAGCGGAACCTTAGAGGATAGTGGGGTGGGATAATTTCTGAAGATGTTGGCATAGGATCATTAATTGAAGGTAAGTATTGATTGTTAATTAAATGACTTTTTCGTTGTTGTGTTTTTATTTAACTTTTAACGCATGTGGAAATGGTTAAGGGGTACATTAGTACTCCTATACTAATTTTACTTGGGGGGACAGGTGCATCCCCACCCGGGTCTACATCCACAGGCATGGGGGCACATTGTATGGACAAGGGCTTTGGGGAAGAGGGAGAGGCTTTGTCGCTCCTCCCTCACATGAACCCCCCCCCCCCATATCATGGACCATGTGGGCTTGTATAGCTCAGGGTGCAGAGAACAACCTAGCCTGGGCTCTAATTTCTGGTTACCAGCCTGCATCAATGACAAGGGGTTAAAGAGGCATGGGAGGGGGACCCCATGTGTTTAATGTAATTTTATGGAGTTTAAAATCCATTTTGCCAATGGAACGTTTAATTGTTTTTCTCAAAAAATACAGTCTTTTCAATAATTTTTTTTACAACGATCCTATGAACTCTAACAAACATGGCAAATTTGATGATATTATGTACGGGGGGGGGGGGGGGGGGGCTTTGCTATTAACCATGGAAGTTGGTGTCATTAACTTCAATGTAAAATATTGGAACAGAGATTGAAATGCAAAAGAGTAATTTCTGATTGGTGTCATTAACTTCAATGTAAAATATTGGAACAGAGATTGAAATGCAAAAGAGATTGAGATTGAAATGCAAAAGAGTAATTTCTGATTTTCACATTCTTACTCGGAACTGCCAAAATCTGATGCAAAAATCAAAACTTATAACTGTTCTAATTCTGCAAGCAAATCATATCAAAACAAAAATAGCTTTACTGGCATAACCATGATTCATACTGGCATTGCCAAAGAAAGGGGAAATAGGGGACGTGGGAGGGGTGGGATAGGAGTACAGTAGGTAAGCATACCGTGGACATTTTTAGGTTTACAGTTCTTTTATGCTCCTCTCAGTCTGTGGCATGTTGTGACATAGTGTGCAGTGACTGTCACTGTGGATTCTTATTCTCCCAAAAGAATGTAGAATTTTCTCTCATCCTCGAATGTGTGAACGTCTGAAAATAGTTCCATTAGTTTCTCAAAGAATGCATCCCAAAATTGTATTAGCTTTAGCTGCAGCGGCTTGGCATTGCATACGATTATTTAACTTGTTGTTGATGAGTACTCCTCAGTCCTTCTCCAAGTTTGATGTCCCCAACTGTATTCCATTTATTTTGTATGGTGCTAGACCATTGGTACGACCAAAATGCATGACTTTACACTTTTCAACATTGAATTTCATCTGCCATGTATGTGCCCATATAGCCATCCTATCCAGATCCTGTTGCAATATGTCACTATCTTCCTGAGAGTTGATGATTCTGCACAATTTTGTATCATCTGCAAAAATATCAACATTGCTTTCTACTGCATCTACTAGGTCATTAATAAATAAATTGAAGGGCACTGGACCCAGTACAGACCCCTGTGGGACCCCACTGCTAACAGTCACCCATTTTGAGTATGATCCATTGACCACAACTCTTTGTTTTCTGTCCATTAGCCAGTTCCCTATCCATGCACATAGACTCTTCCCCAGTCCTTGCATCCTCAACTTTTGCACCAGAAGTTTGTGGGGAACAGTGTTGAAGGCCTTTGCAAAGTCCAAGTATATCACATCCACAGCATTCCCAATATTCACATTAGCGTTCACTACCTCATAAAAGCTGAGCACGTTAGTCAAACAGGACCTGTCTTTAGTAAGCCCATGTTGATGCTGAGAAATAAGATTCTTTTCTACTATGGAGTCATGTATAGTATCTCTTAGCCCTCAAATAGTTTGCAGACAACTGATGTTAAGCTTACAGGTCTATAATTTCCCAGATCTTATTTTTTGCCCTTCTTAAATAATGGGGAAACGTGGTCTGTACACCAATCTACTGGAACTCTGCCAGTTGAAGGAGAGTCACGAAAGATAAAATAAAGAGGCTTCTCTATAACTGAACTTAATTCCCTTAGGACCCAAGAATGCATGCCATCCAGGCCAGGTGCCTTGTCTATTTTTGATTTATTTAGTCTTGCCTTCACTTCTTGCGTTAAGTATTTAATATTACAATTATCAACAAGATTGAGGCTCTTCTGCATCTGTAATTTGCATCAGTGATGTTTCCCTTGTGAAGACAGAAGCAAAGGAGTCTAATACAGTCAACCTTTCTTTTTTTAGAGTTGATGTACTTGTAAAACTTCTTTGGGTTAGATTTGACATCCCTAGCGATTTGATTTTTAGCTTCAATCTTTGCCAGCCTAATTTCTTTTTTCCAACTTTTACTGCACTCCTTACAATTACTTAATGCAGTCTTCTGTCCCCTCCTGTTTTAGGACCTTATAGGCATTCTTTTTCCCCTTCATTTTATCTGTAACCTTTCTATTCATCCATAGAGGCCTTTTTTTATTCCTAGACATTTTGTTTCCATATGGGATATACATACTACAATATTGATTGAGAATAAGTTTAAAAGCTTGCCATTTCCCTTCAGTGTCCTCCCCTTGTAGTACATTATCCCAGTGTACCAAACGTAGTGCCTGCCTGAGTTGGTTGAACTTTGCTTTTCTAAAATTCATAGTTTTAGTGGTCCCACTGCCCCGCGGCCTATCAGTCACCAGATCAAATGTTATCATGTTGTGATCACAATTTCCCAAATGTTCTTGAACCTTAGTGCTTTATTTCACTCCTCTTTTTACTGCATAGTCCTCTTTGCTCTTGGCTGTGGTTTGTTTTATCTGGGCTCTTGTTAGGACCTGTGGATCTGGGTTTGGAGGTAGCACAGAGTTGACCACTTCTTTCAGGGTACATGACTTTTCTTGGTGTTGATTAAGATTTATAGTAGGGTGAGTCAGGGCTTCTGTTCTGTAGGCGAGCTCAGTAGGACATCATTCTCTTCTGTATGTCAAGCAGTTATGGGAATCTAAAGAATAAATCTATGTATATGTGTGCTCACCCAAATGTGCAAACCACAGACAGCAATATAGCATTTGGGACTTTTAGACTCCCCACACGCTCCCCCTTGTGCAGATGCTTCTCAATATCACACGTAGCCTCTCACCTTATGTATGTGCCGTCCACATTATAAGACAGCTCATGCGCTTATTTCTCCCAATCTATAGCTCAGCGAACATATAGAATCTCACAGCAGCGAGCAGATGGATCATCCAAGAAGCAGCAGTCTCAATCTAGTGACTAAAAAGCTTCTCATAGCATAAAACCGCATATTTATTACAAAACATTAAAACCAATACACTCACATGGTCCCAGTGTACATAGGCATATAGTAACAAGTTGCTCCACGCCGGCCACTCACCACAACACATATACACAACATGATTGGTGTTACATGTAATATAATCCCTTATTTTATAATTCCTACTATTCACCTTTCCCAGAAACTCCCCCCCTCTCCCCCCCCCCCCCCTCTGTGCATACGCCTCTCTACATCCCACACAATCACGTCAGGGAAAAAAAACCTTTATTCCCCACCAGATCTCCCCTTTTTATTTCAGGCCCGTCCACAAAGCTGGAAACCAAGATTTGTTGTAAGTTCTTTGCCCTTCTATAAATAAATTGAGGTTTACCGGTATCACCCGTCCTAACAACGTATCCACCTTCAATACATTCCAATGCCTCCTGAACACCCGTTCCACCTCGTTATGTCTAGAATTATAGTCCAGTAACACTGCATATCCATACTGGTCACTTCTCTCAGTCTTCCTATTGTCATCAGCAAGCATTGATCCTCTATCCAGCCTCTCAGTGGCATCTCGAATCTGTCTAAGTGAGTTCCTATCATACACCTTTTCCACAAACCTTTCTATCAACATGTCAGTTTGGTCCCTATAATCTGTCACCTCTGAACAATTTTGTAGAATTCTATACATTTGTCCTTTTGGAATATTCGTCAGCCACTTCCTATGATGGCAGTTTGAATATGTACAAGTCTAAATTGAGGAAGCAAATTCTGTTAGCATCATATTCTGCCGTAAATCTACTCCCCCTTTGGTTTGAATTTAACCATTGCAGATATTCTTCCAAACCCATCTTATCCCCATTCCAAATTATACACAGATCATCGATGTAACGAAACCAGTATTTTACTGCACTGCTTCTAACATCCTCTAGGACTCCCCTCTCCCACTCATCCATAAAAATATTGGCCACGCTGGGAGCAAATTTTGCCCCCATAGCACATCCGGTGCGCTGTCTGTAGAATCTACCTGTGTACCAAAAATAATTATGACGCAAAGCAAAATCTAATAATCGCAAAATAAACAGAATTTGCTCCCTCTTAATTCTCCACTGATAATAGGTCTCCCGGGTGGTTTTTCCATATCTTTATGTATTTTTGGATTTTGATATATTACTGGTATTCTGGGTACATCTATCATTAGGTACTTGAACTCTGCATCATCAATAATGCCCCGGTCCATCCCCTCTCTCAGTATACCCCTCAATTTAACTTTATACACCTCAGTCGGGTCACCCTTCAGTCTCTCATATGTCAGTCCGTCACTGACAATCCTATCCAGTTCCTCAGTATATTGGTCCTTATGCATGCCAACCCCCCGGTTCCCCACTTTGTCAGCCGGCCTGGCCAACAGGTCCTTTCTTTCTGCCAGCTTCATCGCTGTCACAAACACACCATCCTTTCTCCTATCCTTCAGTCTTTCTAGATCCACTGTTAACAGTCTCTTGAAGGTCTCTACTGTATTCCCTACACTGTTGTTATTCGGATTAAAGAGGGATCTATTCCTTAATCCAGTATGCACATATTCCGATGTCATTTTATTCATATTTCTGGGTTCTTCCTTTGATAAAAAATATTTCTTTATATTAAGCTTCCTTATATACTTCAGAAAATTAATATACGTACCAAACTTGTCTAGTCCTTGCTTTGGAGCATATTTCAGGCCCTTGTCCAAGATGGCCACTTCCTCTGGTTTAAGTTGGATTTGACTGATATTAAAAAATACCTTTCCCTTTTACCTCCTTCTTTTTCCTCTCCCTCCTCTGCACCCTCTTCTATTCCTCTCTTTCTTCCACCACCCCCCGAGTCCATCTCTCCCTCCCCAACCCTCTGCCTTCTCATCTCATCCCAGATCTTCCCAAAACTCTCCTTCCCATCTTCTCGTAACAACAGGGGAATTAAAATGGACCTGCTTCTCTTCAAACCGCATGTCCCTTTGGGGGTAATACTCACCTCGTTGTGCCTCACTAGGCTGGGCACCAACATTGGCCTCTCTTTATGCCTTTTCTTTCCTCTTAGTCTGCTCTATCTGCCATCTGTACGCTTGTTTGTTTCTATACTCCTCCCAATCACGTTGAAAACGGCCAACTTTAATCTCACCAATCTGTTTTAACCAGATTTTTAACTAAAACTTCAGTACGTTCTCTAAAATCACTCATCTCTTTAAAAGCCTCTAGTTTCTGCTTTTGCTCCTCAATTTCTTTTTTGCTCCTCTCTGCCCTGCCATTCTTGCGTTTCAATAATATTTTCAAAAGATTCACTCCACATTAATTCAAAAATTCACCTAATTCACAATCATTTTCATCACCTTCCTCCCCATCATACACCATGAGATCCCACCTGAAACGTTTGGGAATAATCCCTTCTTTGATTGATTTTTTAAAGCTAGCAGCATCCCACCAGGCATTAATTTCTTTTAGCATGAGGGAATGCATGTTTCTAAAGCTGCTGTCAATATTTCATCCTGTGTATTAGTTTCTTTGCTAAAAATAATATCTATATCCACCTGTCCCCTATTGAAAACATTCAGCAACTCCATGGTGTGTGCTGCACTTACAATTATGCTTATACTTAAACTAAAAAATAAAACTATGTATATGTGCGCTCACCCAAATGTGCAAACAATCAAAATTGCAAGAAATTAATAGTAGTATATATACCTAAACAGTTGATAATAAAAAAAATACTAATATACAAATTACTAAAAAAGTCCCTGTATTCAAGTCCAGTAACTTATCTATGTGTCCATGGGTCGCAGCATCAAATCATCAAGCATATGATGCAATCCTATAATTCATCCAGACGCTGCGCTCACATGTATTCCAGAAGAAATCCCTCTTCAGTGATACCACTCAAAAAAAGAGAGCCATGGGACCATGTGAGTGTATTGGTTTTAATGTTTTGTAATAAATATGCGGTTTTATGCTATGAGAAGCTTTTTAGTCACTAGATTGAGACTGCTGCTTCTTAGATGATCCATCTGCTCGCTCCTGTGAGATTCTATATGTTCGCTGAGCTATAGATTGGGAGAAATAAGCGCATGAGCTGTCTTATAATGTGGACGGCACATACATAAGGTGAGAGGCTACGTGTGATATTGAGAAGCATCTGCACAAGAGGGAGCGTGTGGGGAGTCTAAAAGCCACAAATGCTATATTGCTGTCTGTGGTTTGGCAGCTGCACTGTTTGGTGAGGACCTGTGAGACCCTTATATTGGTGATTTGAGCACGGTAATCCATTTGGAGCACTGGTGTGAGGGGAGAATGATTAAGTGTTGATACAGAGTCACGCTATGTTTTTTTGTTTTTCCCTTTTCTCTTTTTTTGAGTGGTATCACTGAAGAGGGATTTCTTCTGGAATACATGTGAGCGCAGTGTCTGGATGAATTATAGTTATGGGAATTTACCCAGCTCAGCTGGTGATGTCTGAAGTTCTTCTGATGGACATGGAGGAGGTGTTTTCAGAATGTAAGGTGCAATATTTCTGTTGGGCTAGATTCCCATTTTGAATGATTTGGGTAGGTAACAGGGCCCCATACTTCACTTCTGTAGAGTTGGATTGGGGTGATGACACTGTCAAAGACTTTCAGCCAAACCTTTACCAGTGGTTTGAGATGGTACAGTTGTTTTCTGAGGGTATCGAGTGTTAGGGCCTCTATGGCTGACCTAAGGCTTCCAGATTGGTTGATTTCCAAACCAAGGTAAGTATATTTGTCAGTTCTGCTGACTTCACAGTCATTGAGTGTTAAGGATGTACTCTGGGCTGACCTTGTGATTTTTCCTCTGGAACACCGGGGTTTTGGTTTTCTTTAGATTAATGGGGAGTGCCAATGTTGTGCTAAGTTTCCCCAGGATTTCCAGGCTGTCTTGTAGATTGTGCTCTATTGGCGATATCAATAAGAGGTCATCTGCATATAGTAGGAACTTCACTGTTGCGTTATGTAGGGCAAGTCCCAGTCCTGGTAAGGCATCTGGGCAAGAGGCAAATTTATTGTTATATAGTTTGAAAAGATGATATTACATGTTTTTCCTCCTATTCTGCTCTCTAAGAGTCTCAGGAACAAACCAGGTGCCAAAATGAGTCAAAAGCCTTTTTAAAGTAATCAAAACAGGCAAATATTTTTCCATTCCTCGGCCGGTGTACATGGTTATTGATAAGGGTGTACATGGTGTATATGTGGTCGGTGGTGCAATGTTTTGGTATAAATACTGCTTGGCTTTTGCAGAGAACCCTGTCCTGTGTGAGAAAGGTGAGTATTCTCTTATTCAAGCTCATCCTTAGTCATGTAAGAGTTTCTCAACTTTATCTGGATAAGCTGGGATATCTGAGGATAAGGGTCGTGTTGTACCATATTTTCTGGTTGAACTTGATAGATGGATTTTTTTTTTCAACCAAACTAACCGTGCAACTATATGTCACTATCTAATCTCTATCATAGTTACAGTACATGTGTGACACAGTCTAATGCCCTTTTTGGGGTGGTGAAGGGGGGGGGGGGGGCGGGAGCTAATGGAATTATGTATATTGTTTTTGGGATGTGGGCTGAAACTGGAGTGCCGAGAGAACATAGAAACCCCATGAAGATATTTTCCTGGCCCAGATTGAAACTGGGGACTCAGTGCTGCAAGGCATCCACTACTCCATAATGCATATGCATAAAATAGCAGAAACAAAAACAAGGGCAGGTCAACTTTACAGCAATTTGACGCAGGCGCTGAAATATCAGAGAATGGGCACAGGGTACAGAACATAGACATACAGCTATAGATATACAACAAGCAAAAAGATCACTAGCTGAGGTCCTGGAAAAGTAACAGAAAGTGTGGAGTCCTTAAATGATGTAGCTGAACGTGTGTGTACAATTAATGTCCAGACAGCTTATAGAAAGGCCACCTGCTGATGATAAGTGACTCCAGAAGGTGAATCAGGGAGTTTTCGGAACAATAACGTTCAGAAAGTCTAGCAAAAAAGTCACCTGCCTGTGAGAAGATAAAGTACCGGTATATAAGTCCTGCGAACAATAAAGATCATAAATCACCCAGTTTTTGTAACCTTTCTCAGTTAGTGAGACTGCAGTGTCCATCCATTAGATTCATTAAGTTGCCCTTTTTTGTATTAATTTCAAAATTTCAATGTCCTTTCTATAGGATGGTAACCAAAACTGTATCCCATAACCTAGATGTGACCTCACAAGTTATTTATACAGAGGGAGAAGAGCTTCAAGCTGACATTCAGGCTAAGTTAAAATAATCACAATGTAATCCAGAAATGTACTATAAAGAATGATTCAAATCAATGCTTGACACTCACATACAAGTATATGTGTATTTCTGTTTATATCTGTGTGTCTGGCTAAGCTAGTGTGTGTTTTGTGAGGTTTCTTCCAAATGGGTTGTTGCTTTCTTTCCAAGTTTATGTGTATATACTGTGGTTTATATTGTAAAATGTTAAGGGCAGTGTTCTCAGCTTTTTGCTTCTTTAATTCTTTATTATGTAGCTATGTCTGTATTTTTATGTACCCTTGTACAAGTACTTTTAATGGGCATGTGCAGTTCACAAATTAGTGTGCAGTGCATATGAGATACAAAAGCTGTCATTACAAAGAACAGGAGGGACATAGGGATTGGCAAGTACTCCCAAAAACTTATATAAGCACCACGCACTATTTCATTGTAAAGGAAAATTTTACTTTAGGAACCTTTTAGCAGGGGCTTTACAATAGCCCCTGTGATGCCCACCATCGTGGTTGGGCCTGGGACCTAAGGGGGCCCGCTTTTGTGAGATGCAGAGCATGGCAGCAGAAGGAGCATACATTACCTATTGTGTGTCAGTGGAGCTAGCTACACATCCTCTTCACTCCCCTCTCTACAGTGAAGCTCCTTGCAGCTCCCATCACTGCATGTCATGTCATCACAGAGCTGCAAGGTGTTACACTGTACAGCGCAGCTGAAGAGAGGAGTGAAGAGAACATGTAGCTACCTCCACTGACAATAGGTTGCAATGTATGCTGCTGCCACGCTCTGTTTGCTTGGGGGGGAAGGTTAGTGCAAAGAGCCTGTCCAAAATTTTGATCCTTGGGGAGTTTGAGGGTTTTTTTCAGTTTGTGAAGGGTGTACTTATTATACAACGGCCGGGTGATTTGGGCGCAGGGTTAAGCCAATAAATGGTTTACCCTGCTCCTGCACAAATCCTGGCAGCGTTATTACTATTCCCTCTCTAGGTTGCCATGGATGGAGGGAAAGATGTAATTTGGCTTCCAGCTATTGCTGGTGGCCGAACTGCAGTGTTTTTGTAGTAATTTGTGCTCCGTCTTTTGAGGGCGCCCAAATTACTCACTGAGCGCCGCTATAGCTATAACTACTATTACGGCCTATGGTGGGGCCAGCTGTGCCCAAATCTCCTGCGCTGTTTTTACAGCGCTCCTGTGAAGAGGGTCTGGCCAACTCAGGTTTATTGGAGGAGGTCTGCAAGGTTCTAGGTACGCACCTGCCTTTTAACATGCTTTGCTTTGTTTTCTGTTTTACTAAATACAGCCTCTCCTATGTATCTGCCTCTCAAGTACTTTTAGGATTGCACACTGTGACTGTGTGATTGGTGTAATACGTAGATAGAGTAAATGTAATTGGCTGCAAACATTAAGAGCGATATCTTCAACTGGACCTGAGCTCAGAACTTCCTCTCTAAAAGATACGCAACAGCATAATAACCTTTAAAAAATCCTTGTTACAGCCGATACAAATCCTGCAATAAATCTGCAGTTTATCTACTTCCTGCTTTTCTGGAAGCAGACATATTGTTAACATCATGTGCTTTCAAATCAGCTTATCTGCCATGGCAGTCAGCTGACACAGCTGATGGATAAAATTACAACTTGTGATTAGCCAAAGATGAGGGGGAATCAGACAGGCTAAACTCTCTAAATACATACAGGGTGCATTTCTCTCTGTTTTCCTTCTGTCCTGTGCAAGAGTTCAGGTCCACGCTAAGACTAACAGTTCAAAGTATTGTACAGTTTGGTTTGTGGGTTCACTTCATATAAACCAAATGCACTTGTGCCAAAGAGGTTGTTATGCTGAACCTCACAGACTCCAATGTATTGATCAGACTAACCACAAACCTGGCCGCAACCATTTACCTCTTTATCAGTAAATAAATGCATAATGGGCTTTGAATTGCTTGTTTAATAAAATAAACCATATTTTTTTTTAGTAGGAATTGTTATTATGCATTTGGTAATCATAGAAGCACAGAGTGTACACTTATAGGTACTCTCTCTAACCTGCGCACATTTGGGCTATGGCAAGACAGGTAATTTGGGTGCCGGGCTGTGCCCAGGATTTGGGCACAGTCATAGGCATAGGCCACATTGTAAATTACAGCTATAGCGTTAATCAAAGTGTAATTTGAATATGATTTTCGAATTATGATGAAAACTGTGTAATTCCGGCATCAGCAATATCTGGAGGCCAAATTACGATGGGAAATAAAGAATTAGGTTATCAGTAGGGGAATAGATTTGAGCATAGGCAGGAAAATAGCTAGATCATGGCCTCTTTCAGCTTCCTCTGTCCCCAAATTTCCCCACGTTGTTTTTACATGTATGCGGCTATTGACCCTATTTTCCTGAAGGGCTCAAAACCCCTCTAAAAACCCTTCTAAAAGAAAAGGGACAGTGAACTATTTCCAAAAAAACATGTGCCCCTCCACCTCAAACCTTAAAGTAAAAAACTGTCATTCTATATGGATGTTTCTAATGCTGTTGAGAATCAAAGGTATATCTGCATCTGTACCGTGGGCTCTCGAGCTGCAATAATTATAAAACTTGCTGTAATAATCACAATGGTAATATCAATTATTCCCAAAGTATGACCTGTAATTGAACAGTAAGAAAGCTCACGACTATATAAACTATACTGGACATCATCCACCCTTACCCTGGATGTAGGAGTTGAACATATATTTAAGATTTTTTTAATGTTCTCTCTGAGACCAATATTGCAGTACTGCTCTTATATAATTCCAGTGTACTCTGTCCAATTCCTTCTGGGCATCAGTTTAGAGGCACATGACAGGGGACGAGGTTAATATTGCATATAATGCAACAGGGAAAGCAGTAGAGTGTTGTACCGTGTTAGCCATCAGTGAAAGCAATTCGTTTTGAATCAATAAATAATAAATAAATGGTATCATCCTGATTCAAAACTTCTTGCAGATAACAAGTGTTCTCATGGTACATATTGTCTATGGCCTCCATCTGGGTGGCAAATCCAACCTGGTCGAGATAAAGAAGTCCAGTGAGGTAAGTAGCTATCTTACTAGCCAGAATTTTTACAAATAATTTTAGGTCAACATTAAAAAGCAAAATCAGCCTATAACTTGTACAGGTCAGTGGGTCCTTACCTTATTTATAAATCAGAGCAATTTGAGATTCCAGGGTATCTACCTAAAATTTAGCTTGCCCACTTCCCCCTTCTGTCAGACACTGGATATGTGACATGGGTGTCCTATTGTTCCTTTTTGGAATACCACTCACTGCCTTATAGGTTGCCATTATCATTATTACTATTTTTGTTCCTCTTTGGGATATACAGTGGCTTGCAAAAGTATTCAGCCCCCTTGAAGTTTTCCACATTTTGTCACATTATTGCCACAAATATGAATCAATTTTATTGGAATTCCACGTGAAAGACCAATACAAAGTGGTGTACACATGAGAAGCGGAACGAAAATCATACATGATTCCAAACATTTTTTACAAACATTTTTTACAAATAAATAACTGCAAAGTGGGGTGTGCGTAATTATTCAGCCCCCTGAGTCAATACTTTGTAGAACCACCTTTTGCTGCAGTTACAGCTGCCAGTCTTTTAGGGTATGTCTCTACCAGCTTTTCACATCTAGAGACTGAAATCCTTGCCCATTCTTCTTTGCAAAACAGCCCCAGCTCAGTCAGATTAGATGGACAGCGTTTGTGAACAGAAGTTTTCAGATCTTGCCACAGATTCTCAATTGGATTTAGATCTGGACTTTGACTGGGCCATTCTAACACATGGATATGTTTTGTTTTAAACCATTTCATTGTTGCCCTGGCTTTATGTGTAGGGTCGTTGTCCTGTCGGAAGGTGAACCTCCGCCCCAGTCTCAAGTCTTTTGCAGACTCCAAGAGGTTTTCTTCCAAGATTACCCTGTATTTGGCTCCACCCATCTTCCCATCAACTCTGACCAGCTTCCCTGTCCCTGATGAAGAGATGCACCCCCAGAGCATGATGCTGCCACCACCATATTTGGCAGTGGGGATGGTGTGTTCAGAGTGATGTGCAGTGTTAGTCTTCCGCCACACATAGTGTTTTGCATTTTGGCCAAAAAGTTCCATTTTGGTCTCATCTGACCAGAGCACCTTCTTCTACATGTTTGCTGTGTCCCCCACTTGGCTTGTGGCAAACTGCAAACGGGACTTCTTATGCTTTTCTATTAACAATGACTTTCTTCTTGCCACTCTTCCATAAAGGCCAACTTTGTACAGTGCACGACTAATAGTTGTCCTATGGACAGATTCCCCCACCTGAGCTGTAGATCTCTGCAGCTCGTCCAGAGCCACCATGGGCCTCTTGACTGCATTTCTGATCAGCGCTCTCCTTGTTCGGCCTGTGAGTTTAGGTGGACGGCCTTGTCTTGGTAGGTTTACAGTTGTGCTGTACTTCTTACATTTCTGAATGATCGCTTGAACAGTGCTCCGTGGGATGTTCAAGGCTTTGAGAATCTTTTTGAAGCCTAAGCCTGCTTTAAATTTCTCAATAACTTTATCCCTGACCTGCCTGGAGTGTTCTTTGGACTTCATGGTGTTGTTGCTCCCAATATTCTCTTAAACAACCTCTGAGGCCATCACAGAGCAGCTGTATTTGTACTGACATTAGATTACACACAGGTGCACTCTATTTAGTCATTAGCGCTCATCAGGCAATGTCTATGGGCAACTGACTGTACTCAGACCAAAGGGGGCTGAATAATTACGCACACCCCACTTTGCAGTTATTTATTTGTAAAAAATGTTTGGAATCATGTATGCTTTTAGTTCCACTTCTTCCGTGTACACCATTTTTTATTGGTCTTTCACGTGGAATTCCAATAAAATTGATTAATGTTTGTGGCAGTAATGTGACAAAATGTGGAAAACTTCAAGGGGGCCGAATACTTTTGCAAGCCACTGTAATTACTAAATCTAGATAAATTGTGATATTTTGGTATTTATTGTATATATTTACCATAATACTCAGCATTATTGATCAGACCCCAGTCTTGTTCTCCCCATGATTCACCTTGTTGTGGGTTTTTAATTGTTTTTACTATTTTGATCTATGAAAGTGTTAAATAAAGCTTTGTTATATATTTTTGTCGACTCTATCTGTTCTGGTGTTTTTTCTGAGCTGCTTCCTGTATATATTGTATGGTCTATTAGCTCTCTAGCACATTGTGCTGGGCACACACCGCTCGATTTTGCCGCTCGATTCTCCTGCTCGATCGATTACCCGCTCGATTCTGCAGGCGATTCTTTTGTCTTCCGCTCGTTTTTCTTATCTATTTCCATTGTGTTCAATGCGGAGTCGAGTGGAGAAACGATCTGGCGGGAGATTGGACGTGTCGGAAATTATCTATTGAGCCATCTAAATGGCTCAAAAATGAACCGTGTATTTCCAACATTACAGATACTATTTAGCTAGTATTTAGGTATGGTGCTGGTCTTTTTTTGTGGTTGATATAAGTTTTTGACAGTTGGCATCAGTTTTTTATGAGTTTTTTATGGCTTGGTTCACACTTAAATCTGTACATTTCCAGTCCAGTCATGTCCTGTAAGTTTTGCATCAGTTTTGTATCAGGTTTCTATGGATGTGTTCACACCTAAAATCTGCACAGTTCCAATCCTGTCAGGTAAAACTCAAAGAAAACTGATGCAAAACTGACAGGACAGAACTGGACTGGAAATGTACAGATTTATATGTGACCCAAGCCTTAGAACATGTAAAACATTTTTTAACCCACCCACTAGCTGAATCCACAGAAAAGGTAACTTAGCTATAGAGCTCACTGGCGTATCCAGACCGGGGTTCTGGATGTATGGAACACCCCCCTGAGACTCCTGTACCTTTAAAAAAAATTCCCTGAAATCGCTGAAGCAGACAAGCTGGTAAATATACAGAGGCTTGCCTGCAGGGTCTGTGGGAAAAACTCAGCTCTTTCTCTATTGTAAAGACTGCATGTAGACAGCTACATAAGGTATGTCACAGGTTGAAAAGTTTTTGACAGTCCCTAAACTCCAGGAAGGCTGCCTGCAGCTTGTGTGAGAGGCTGACCATCCCTTACATTCTCCACACCCCTATGGACAGTATACCTATATCATTCCCCTATTCCCACAATCCTCCCCACCATGTTGTTAATGTTTTGTTTTTGCTTTGGCAATGCTAAATGTATTTGGTCCTGCCAATAAAGCTTTTTTGGATTTGGCTGGCAGGGACAGGAGACACAGTACATGCAAGTAGCCTCTGTGTGATGTGGGACTGCAATACAGATACGCTATCTGCTCTATCTCAGTCTCTCCACTCCACCTGGGGGGCAATCTCCCCCCTAGGCCCCCTTTCATTCAGTGATTTAGGGCTGGTGTCTGGTGTATTCAGGTTTGTTGTTGTAAGGCAATGCAAAATACTAGGCTAGCTGATAAAACTGCAATTAAAGGGCAGGCAAGCTGGTATATATACACAGCATGATGCAGAGCTTGCCTGGAGGGTCCATGGGCAAAAATCTGTCTCTCCCCTATGTCATAATGACTGCATCTTGTTAAACAAGGTGAACATTTTTTGACAGTCCCTAGACTCCAGGAGGGCTGCTTTCTGACTTGTGTAAGAGACTGGCAGGGACAGGAGTCCTATTACAGGCAAGTAGCCTCTGTGTGATGTGGGACTGCAATACAGATAATGCTCCATCTCAGGCTATTCTCAATTTCTCTCCACTCCTCTTTTCTCTGGGCTAGTGCACACCAAAATCACAATAGCAATCGCTAGCAATTAGTGAGTGCGATTTTCAGAGCGATTTCTGAATGAATCACTCAAAAAAATGCTACATGCGGTATACCTGCGATTTTGAAAAAATCACAACGCTGCTGTGGGAACACGCACATAGGGTAACATTAGCCAAGCGCTTTTCAAATCAAGATACAAGATGGCGCCCACATGTGCAGCCTCGGTCTCATCGGCTCTTCCGACAATTCCTTGCTTTTTTGTTTATTAGTGTTAGCAGTATCGTTTTCATTGTTTTCTGCTACAGTTTAGTTAAGCTGTTACAGTTAGTTAGTCTTTTTATAGCTTAGTTTAGTTTATATAACATCGGTAGAACTACTCACACGGCCGTGATCCCCCCTCTGGGACTGCTGGGCTACCTACGGGCTTCGAACTACGTCCATCCTGCGGGACCCCGACCGGCATACTCCCAGGGATGCAGCGCTGAAATCCATCTGCCTGTGCCACTGTGGTCCATCGTTCCTGCTTCTGCCGCTCCTGCCTCTGCCCCAGCGAAACAGACCTTCCATCACCGCCTGGCCTCCCACGTGGCCCCCATCGCCTCCGAAGCAGTTTCGTCACCGGTACGGCCTCTGCTGCCGCAGCTCCTAGGATTCGGCACTGCTCTGGTCTATGCTCCGGACCCTGCTCCTGCCCGCCGCTGCTTCGCCGGACCACCGCTGCCTGCTGCCATCTGCGGTGGGTACTGCCGGACCTCCGCTCCCGGCCTCCGCATCCCAGCATCTGCCGCTGTCGGACCTCCGCTCCTGGCCTCCACATCTGCTGCTGGCACACTGGACGCATCCCCGCTCCTGGCTGCTGCACCCCCCGGGGAAGTCCTAGTCCCTGGCGGCCGCTGCAACTCCTGCCTTCCAGCAACAGGCAAGCGACAGTTGATGCCTCCCGGATCGCCTCTCCAACGCAACTCCCGGCAGGGCCCAGTCTGGAGTACCTCCTCCACGTGGCCTGGCCTGCACAAATTCCACCCAGCGACCACAGGGGCAGCAGTGGATTCCCCCAGGTGCGCAAACAGTGACCAGCCTCCAGGATCTGCGCCCTCCAGGACCAGCCTCCCCTACCGGGTACACCACTCCAGCGGCTGTGGATCCTGCCACCCATGGTGAGTCCCTCAGATGTTAGCTCCCCATGGGGATCCACTATCCACCATCTTGTCTCTGCCCTGTCTTGCCTCTGCCCTATGCCTTGCTGTGCTGAAGAGTACTGTGCCACTTACCTGCTACACCACTTACCTGTGCCCTATACCGTGCTGTGCTGCCTGCCTGCTAGTCCACCCACCTGTGCCTACACCTGTGTACTATATTTGTGCTGCGCTGCCTGCCTCACAATATTACCTGTGCTGCCGGCTACACCACCTACTGACGCCCCTGCGGGGATCCTCTGTCCCCCTGACTCTGCCCTCTGCCTTGCTGTGCTGCTCTCACCTCCAACCTACTGTGTCACTCTGACTGGGCTGTCTGCCATACTACCTACCTGGGCCCTATACTGTGCTGTGCTGCCTGCCTGCAATACACCTACCTGTGCCCTATACTGTGCCCTATACCGTGCCACTCTGACTGGGCTGACTGCCATACCAACTACCTGGGCCCTATACTGTGCGGCGCTGTGCTGCCTGCGCTACCACCTACCCGTGCCCTATATCACCCACCTGTGCCCTACACTGTGCGGCCTGCCTGTCCCATACCATCACCGGGCTTACCATCTTCTACTGGAGCACCGGCACCTGTACCATGTGCACGGAACGGCCACAATATATTGCCACCATATCTAGAGAGGTCCTCCTCAGATGGGAACCCCTGGTCAGCCCCAAGCCTGCATGGTGCTCTGCCCTGTGGGATGATGTCACCACCCACGCCAAATTCCTCGTCTCCTAGTGTGCACCGAACACTTGCCGCTGCCACAAAGGTAGGAGGACGGGGGCCCAAGCCCGACTCAAATGAAAAGGTCTGCGCACTCCCGTCCCTGCCATCCTATTAGCCAACATCTGCTCACTTACAAACAAACTGGACGAGCTGCTCCTCCTACTAGGCAGCAAACCCCAGATCGGCAAAAACACCCCTGTTCTCTGTTTTACCAAGACCTGGCTGAGTGACTGCACCCCTGACAACTCCCTACACGTACCGGGCTACAACCTCCTCAGAGCAGACCGTGATGTAGTCCTCTCTGGGAAAACAAGAGGGGGGGCATCTGCTTTTACATCAACTCCTCCTGGTGCTCCAACATCACCACTATCAACAAAACCTGCACCCCTGATGTCGAGTTTCTAGCAATTAACTGCAGGCCTAAATACTCCCCCAGAGAGTTCTCTTCCCTTGTCCTTGTCGGAGTCTACATCCCTCCCGACGCATGCTCCAGGACTGCCTTGCAAACCCTCAGGGACTGTATCTCGGGGTGGGAAACTGCCCTCCCGGAGGCTATGTTCATCATCCTGGGCGACTTTAACAAGGCGAACCTGCGACATGAGATGCCCCGATACAAGCAGCACATAACCTGCCCTACCAGAAACTGCAACACCCTGGACCATTGCTACACGGTCCACAAGAACGCTTACAAGGCCTCCCAGGGTGCCCCCCTGGGAAACTCCGACCACAACACAATCCACCTGATTCCCAGTTACAGGAGGCTGCTGGAGACCTCAAAGCCCACCATCAAAACAATCAAAAAATGGACAGCCGAGTCTAAAATGGAGCTACAAGCTTGCTTTGACACCACCGACTGGTCGACCCTAGAGGCACCCTCCCTAGATGAATGGGCCGAAAATGTCACCTCCTACATTAGTTTCTGTGAGGAAACGTGCATCCCATCCAAGACCTTCAGGGTCTTCCCCAATAACAAGCCCTGGTTCAACGACAAGCTCCGACGGCTTCGGAAACGCAAGGAGGAAGCGCACAGGTCTGGCTCACCCGAGGAGTACAGGGAGGCCAGGTACACCCTGAAAAGAGAGCTGCGATCAGCAAATAGGGCTTACTCCGAGAAGGTGGGGCTCTGCCTTCAGTCTAACAACACACGGGAGGTTTGGAAGGGCCTTAGTGTGGCCACAAACTTCAAACCCATGCCTCAACCGGTGACCCCAAGTCTTCGTCTGGCAGAGGAGCTCAATGAGTTCTACTGCAGGTTCGAGCGACAACCAACCCAGCTCGCAAACCGCACAGCCGCGGCCATGGTGACACCCCCCCCTTTGGGTGAATCCGGCACCCTGGCTCCCGCTGCCGTCCACGAAACTGAGGTACTCTGGCTCCTCCATAAGCTGAATCCCAGGAAGTCTTCTGGCCCCGATGGAGTGTCGTCGATATGCCTGAGAACCTGTGCCGATCAGTTAGCCCCTGTGCTCGCCGCCTTATTCAAGCGGTCTCTATCGGATGGCACAGTCCCCTCCTATCTTAAGCGGTCTACAATTGTACCAGTTCCCAAAAAACCAGGCAGCACTGAGCACAACAACTTCCGACCGGTGGCCCTAACCTCTAACATCATGAAGCTGCTGGAGCGACTGGTCCTTGCCCACCTGAAAAGGTTCACGGACGCCCACCTTGACCCACTCCAATTTGCATATAGGGCAAACAGATCTGTGGAGGATGCCATCAATGCCAGCTTGGCATACGTCACGGAGCACCTAGACAACCCTGCCTCCTATGCTAGGCTACTGTTCCTGGACATTAGCTCAGCGTTCAACACGATCTGCCCAGACATCTTGCTCACAAACCTGACACAGCTTGGGGTGGATCCCACCCTCCGGGCATGGATCAAGCACTTCCTGATGAACAGAACTCAATAGGTGAGGCTGGGAAACTGCTACTCCAGCGTAAGAATCACCAACACTGGGGCTCCACAAGGCTGTGTACTTTCACCGCTATTGTTCTCCCTCTATACCAACCATTGCATATCATCCGCGGACTCTGTGAAGGTCATCAAATTTGCAGACGATACCACTATCATTGGCCTTATTGGCAGCAACGGGGAGCACAAATACCGCAGTGAAGTCGAGAGAATCTGCAACTGGTGTGAAGACAACAACCTTGTACTCAACACAGCAAAGACGGTTGAACTAGTCGTAGATTTCAGAAGGAACCCTCCCCCCCTCCCACCTGTCCTCATTGGGGGAACTGAGGTCTCAAGGGTGTCATCGGTATGGTTCCTCGGCACAACTCTCACGAATGACCTGAAATGGGGGCAAAACACCACCAAAGTTCAGAAGAAGTCGCAGCAGAGGCTATTCTTCCTGCGCCAGCTGAAGCGCTTCGGCATGCCCCGGAAACTGCTAACAAGCTTCTACACTGCCACCATAGAATCCATCCTCTGCTCCTCAGTCATTGTCTGGTACGGGGGCGCAACGGCCAGTGACAAGCACAAACTGCAGAGAGTCATAACGGACACAGAGAAGATCATCGGGTCTCCTCTTCCACCCCTTGATTTCCTCCACTCTGCTAGGATGATGAAGAGAGCGACCCTGATCTCCCGAGACCCCTCCCACCCAGGCAGTCGCTACTTCGAACTCCTCCCGTTGGGCCGCCGCTACAGGTCCTTAACATCCAAAACCACCAGGCGGGACAACTCCTTCTTCCCCCAAGCGGTTCGGCTGCTTAACTCCAACCCTCCCGCGACAAGGCCCGCCCACTAGCTTGCCCTGGCGGGGTCGGTCAGCCTGCTCTCGCCCGTGCCTGCCTGGTCCCCACTGCCCGGGTCTCTGTCGCTGTCCTTATCACCACTGTATCATCACCACCCATCCACTATCAGTAGCATCTCTATTGGACTAACTGTTGCCTCGGGACTGTTTTCACCTGAAAGCCATATCTATATCACTACTGCATTTCTGTACTTCATTGTTAACTGTAAGTGTTGCGAAATTGTTCTCTGCCATGTGAACCACAATCAATGCCGAGTATAGCTCTGCTGTACTTGGCGAAATAAAGTGATTCTGATTCTGATGATTTAAAAAACGCTCAGAAGCCCTCTTGGTGTGCACCAGCCCTCCCTCATTCACCTTTGTTTCCTTCTTCCCCTAGTGCTGGCTGGCTGTGTCTTCTTGTCATACAGGAAAGCTAAATAAAAGTGCAATCCTGGTGAGGCAAATTATTATTATTTAGTATTTATATAGCGCCGCCACCTTCTGCAGATGCATATATCCCTGCATCATATGGGTATCGCTTGCGCTATGTGACATGTGACATATTCCACTGAATTGTCCAAACTAAGTCTATCTCCCGTTCCTCTCTCGGGGAGTTGTTCCAGTGCTGTCCCCTGTTCAAATTTGCTGCTTCCAGAAGCCCTCAGAAACACTTGTGTCCTTGAGTACTTCCAAAGATAGGCAGCTCCGTAATATGCCAGCGCACTTTTGTGCATGGGCAGTATGGAGCCACCTGCATTCAGAAGCACTCGGGGACATAAGTGCTTCTGGACCTTTCAGGAATCCCCCCCCCCCCCTTAAAAATCCTGCGTTTGCCCCTGGAGCTTGCCAAGCACATTTGGCTTATGAAACAGTTATTTGCAATCGCTTATCAACATGATTGCTGTTAGAATTAGAATGTGCATTGTTCTGTTTTAGATTTAGTTGGTTTTTAATGATATTTATTATAGTGTTTTTCACTAATGATCAGCTGGAAGAGTGACCTTGGTACTTCAACCAGCTCACACTCTAATCGCACTGGTAGGTGCCTTGCAAGGGAGGGGAGAAATGCCTGCCTCTTCTGGGCATCTCCTTGGCCAGGAAAGATGCCCCGTAAAGTTAGGGATAAGGAGTTTTGTGCTAAGCACCTTCTTATAGGGAGATCAGTTAGCCACCCCACCCTGGTGAACATGTAAAGGGATACACCTACTTACTTTAAAAACATATTTTATTTATGTAATTTGATGTAACCCACATCTATTTTCTAATATTATTCTGTAAACTACTGTATCTTCATCAGTATTCTTGGATGCATCTAAATTTCGTTATCATGTAGCTTGATTGTTTCCCTTATGACGGGTGATCAGATAGCAAATAAATTATCTAACTTCATTCACAAAGAGCCAGGTGCTCATTGGCATTGCTCCGAAATGCTTGGGGGAAGGTTGGTTGAATTGGCAGGAAGGGCCAAGCTCTTGCCAGATCTCTTCCTGCTAACCTGACCGCATGCTCACATTCCTGGATGCCAGCCTAGTTGGCATCTCTGGGGATGCCATGCTAATTTAATTTGGAAAAACTCACTTTGCAACATTAAAAAAGGTGATAAACCAAATAAAAGGAAAAAAGGTAAACAGAGATATACAGTATGTTACACACTGTTAAAAACATTGTTGTTAAAAAATCCTGGTGGGCAGAAACAGGGCTAAGTTTGGGGGGAAATGGTTAAACTAAGAAAAAAATGTAAATACCGATGTAAAACACGCACAGAAGAAAAGGTGATGGTACCCATACGTGGTACAATAAAAACGTTCAATTTTTCAGATTTTTCAACCAAAACGATTGAAATGAATGAAAGTTGAAAATAAACTTTTTTTTTTTCGATCAAGAAAAACGAACCATTATCCTGTTTTTTTCTATAAAAATCTGATCAGACATGTTGGAAAAATCTTTATATTCGATCCAACGGAATAATCAAACTAAATGATGTAACCCCCCAAAAAAATGAAAAATTGAACCATGTAGGGGCACCTTTAGTGTGTTAAAAGAGACATGCATAGAGCTGGTAATATCCAAAGATTCAAATACATTGTGTATTGGGTATTTATGATCATTTTGAAATTTCACAGAAAATATACTTCCAAAAAAATCTTGCTACAGGTTTTATGGATAGGTTGTTTAGCTGTTCTATTAAATATGCAGTGCACTGTAATACAACTTTCACCACAAAATTATGTTTCACTAAAAGCAGAGCTTATGCCTATTAGTAAAAAATAGTGAATATGACAAAGATCTCACTGAAAGCGACTAAAATTATTATCTTCTCACCACAGAATGTGTGACTATAAGGGCTGTCTATAATACAAGAGCAAGAAGAAGAATGCCATAATAGTGTAACATTGTTTTATTTATTTTTTAATAGAGGTTTTCATTGTTCTATTTAACTGAAGGCAAAAGCTAAAAAACAAACTATTGTGTTATATTTACCAAAGACAAATGTGTTCTATTAACAATACAGACACCAGGGAACACTTCACTCAGCACAGCATCCTCATGCTTGCAGCTGTGTATAGTATTTGCATACACAGTCCTGTCATTTCAAGTAAAATTAGGCTTGTTTATTTATTGCTTTACTAGCAGAAACACACTTTCTTCCTAGTTCATTTGCTTTGATCATGCACTTTGCTATTTTAATTTTTAACAGCCTTTGTCTACACCTCCAAAAAAAAGTTCTAATTTCTTCCCAATCTCATGACACAGAGCAGTGGCCAAGCATGATAAGAAGCCATTCAATACTTTGATAAAGGTTAACTTAAAGATTAAATTGATTTCTTGCTTTTAAGCAGAGACCTTAGAGCTAGTGTCCAAAGACACGTTGCTCTCCAGCCAGCTGACCACTTGGCTGGACAAAGCAAGAGGAACCAATCACAGTTCATTGCACCTTCCAGTCTCCCTCCCCACACCCTTTCTTGTTGCTTGGTAACCTCAGCCCGCGAGAAAAGAGATGGATTTCAGATAGAAGCAGAGAGGCGGATCAATGAAGGAACAAGTACCGCAGTGGTCAAGTAAAAGCTTCTCCCCTGGCAGTATATTGATCCAACCCTGCTAGACCTAGCAAATCAGCTTCAACAGCCACAGAGCTTCTAAAATACCTTTTCAAACCTCAATAATCATACAGTTAATGTAGGGTAACCAATTGACTGCAAACTCTCAGGACAGATTTAGGCAATGCTAGGTTTCTCTTTTAAGTAGGACAAGCAGGAGAGTTTGTGACAGCGTTTCTATGTATTATCAGAAGGCAGTGATTTAGCAATACACATTTGCTTGAGAAGCAGCCAAATCAAATGATACTTATCCATAACTAGGCTGTGTAGGTTAGTAAACAAGTGAGAATGAGTGATTATTAATATTATAGCAAGCAAAATAACTTGCAGCTTCTGCAAAGACTCTGCTACTAGGAGCCCATGGAGCTTCACTGCCACTATGGATCTGATATATGAAAAGGCAAAATTAAGTGAAATAAATCAGTGTTTAGTTTACCTCCCTGGCCTTTAATTTCTGCTGGATTTTTGTGCAAAAAGTTTTGCAAATAATTCTCATGAAAAAATTGTTTTTTAACACCAAAATGTGTTAAGCAAGGGACTAGTATACATTTTAGTTTCAAAAAGAGCTTCATTAACCCATTCAGGTTCCGCGGTTTAACGTGAGAAATGTTCCCATTCATTAGCCTATAACTTTATCACTTCTTATCACAATGCACTGATCTATATCTTTTTTTTTCCGCCACCAATTAGGCTTTCTTTGGGGGGTACATTTTGCTAAGAGCCAATTTACTGTAAATGCATTTTTACAGGAAGAATAAGAAAAAAATGGAAAAATTCATTATTTCTCAGTTCTCAGCCATTATAGTTTTAAAATAATACATGCCTTCATAATTAAAACTCGCGTATTGTATTTGTCCATATGTCCTGGTTATTACACCGTTAAAATTATGTCCCTATCACAATGTATGGCGACAATATTTTATTTGGAAATAAAGGTGCATTTTTTCCATTTTGCATCTATCACTATTTACAAGTTTAAAATAAAAAAAATATAGAAATATTTCATCTTTACATTGATATTTAAAAAGTTTAGACCCTTAGGTAAATATTTACATGGTTTTTTTTGTTGTTATTGTAATGGTTTTTTTTTTTATACTAAACATTTTATTTGGGTACTTTTGGGAGGGTGGGAGGTAAACAATAGATTTATAATGTAAATGTGTGTTAATTCTTTTTGTTTTGTTTTTTCAGGTGTAGTATTACTTTTTGGCCACAAGATGGCGGCCATGAGTTTGTTTACATGACATCACTCTAAGCGTAGCACGCGCTTAGAGTGACGCATCGGGAAGGAGACGGCCAAAAAAAGCTCAGCTTCCAAGAGAAGCTGTCGCTTTTTCAGCGGGGGAGAGGAATCAGTGATCGGGCTCCATAGCCCGATACATTGATTCCTTGGCTACCGAATTCGCGGCCGGGAGTGCGCGTGCACGCGCACAATCGGCCGCGGGGGCGCACGGTAGCGCGCATGGTTCCTGGACGTAGAAACTACGTCCAGGAACCAAAATAGGTTAAGAACAAAGACTACCATTCATTACAGTCAAATACCAGTCCCAAGCTAGGATCTAGTAGAAAGAACAGTTCAAACTAGCGATACAATGGAGGCTGCCGTATTTATTTCCTATTAAACAATAACAGTTGCCTGGCTGCAATAGTGTCTGAATCAGACAAGAAACAAGCATGCAGCAAATTTTGTCAGATCTGATATGCTGCTGCTACATGTTTATTCAGGGTCTATGGCTGAAAGTATTAGAGGGAGAGGATCAGCAGCATATCCAGACAACTGGTATTGCTTATAATGAAATAATTATGGCAGTCTCCATATCCCTCTCGCTTCAGTTGTCCTTTAAATATAGAAAAAGGATCAATAGTCGACATTTGTCAGCCAGGTAGCGTCATAATCATAGGTAGGATTAACAAAATCACCAGAAAGATAGTATTTGCTAGTATAGATTTTGAGTATAATAAAAGCTTCAAGCAAAAAAATCATGTCAAAAAATAAATTCAATTTAATTTTCTCCACTGTTCAGTTTTTTTTTGCAGAAAACATGCAGTTTTTCTCATGTGGTTTTTCACATTAAAATTTGCATTCATGTATGAATTTTCACATGCAATTTTTCCAGACCATGCAAAAATCCACATATGAATGCAAATCTTAATACGAACAACACATGAAAAAACGCAACCCTCCCTCCGTTATAACTGCTGGACGAGTCTGACTCATCCACACCATTTTCAGCTATTTTTCCCAAACTCACTTATACCGCCAGGGACGCTATACATTCCTAAATCCAAACATGGAGTCTTTCACTTTATGATGACTAAAGGGATCAAAGCAGAACTAGATTATTTGAAACAGATTTTGATTTTCTTTATTGCTTGGACTTTGGATAGCATTAAGCCCCAAAATGTGAATGTCCTTTAATCTGTGAGCTCTGTCACGGCACTGCTGAAACTGTACTAGTGTCACTGGCATAGCTGGTATCATCACTCGTGACATGCATTTTATGGATGGGGTCTGATATCCAAGTTTGCATTGTTTACATATGTCAATCCAAGAAGTTCCAATTACCTGCATTTTTTACATAGTAAAAAATACCCCTATATATTCCTAGTAGTTTGGGTCACCCTGAGCTGCTTGGTTACTCTGTTGTACTGGTCCAAGCCCTATCTCATACAGCCTTATCAATCCCTGCCATGTACTGATGAGGACCAAAAGTCCGAAACAGGCTGTCTACATGTGGGTTTGATATGGCTGTGTAAAACTTAAAGCTATAGGCTTGCTATACACCAGCGGTTCTGGATGCTTGCTTGGCTTAACAAGGGCGAAAAGGGATAATTTGCATATTTAGTAGTGGTGCATTGTGGGTAACCACAAATGTTCATTTATTACTGAATTATTGCAAATTTCCTTCTGTTTTAAGAAGTCAATTACACCAAGCTTTGCTTTTTCAGTAGGAGGGCTTTTTGGTTCCTGTTATCCCCCTATACATTCCTAGTAGTTTGGGTCACCCTGAGCTGCTTGGTTACTCTGTTTTACATAGTAACAAATAGCAAGATACATACAAACATTTACATAACATTTTACATTTCTTCACTTCAATAATTTTCACAAAAACAAAATTCACGTATTCTTCTGCGTTGATGATCTGTGTACTTATTCAAACTTGTATTTTTTTTTAATGCATACTGTGTGGAAGATTTGCAATGCACCCTTTGGATTATTAATTTGTTTAGTGCCTGGATTGCTGGGTCTATAAAACTGTCTTCCTGCACCATTGTGAAGTTGTACTTGGCAAGCTAAACAGTAGTTTGTATGGCATCCCAACTCCCCCCCATGGGAGTAGCAGAGAGGGAATGTCAGCTAGTCTCTTTCTGTGAGCTCAGAGACTACCCTTCCCACCTCTTCCCTCTGATCTCTAATAGGGCTGTTTCACATTCACACCAAAAGCGTTAGTGATTCTGAAACAATTATTTAGCAATGTTGATGAAATTTTCACAGCACTTTTGTTTTTCTATACTTTGTTTTACAAAAACACAATCACTACAAAAATTCTACATATAGCACTTATGCAATTTTTACAAAAGTGACTCTGGTGTGAAATAGCCCTTAACCCATTCGCATTCCGTCGTTTTAACTTGAGAAATGTTCACCTCCCATTTATTAGCCTATAACTTTATCACTACTTATCACAATGAACTGATCTATATCTTGTTTTTTCCGCCACCAATTAGGCTTTCTTTGGGGGGTATATTTTGCTAAGAGCCACTTTACTGTAAATGCATTTTAACAGGAAGAATAAGAAAAAAACGGAAACAATTCATTATTTCTCAGTTTTCAGCCATTATAGTTTTAAAATAATATATGCCTCCATAATTAAAACTCACGTATTGTATTTGCCCATATGTCCCGGTTATTAGACCGTTAAAATTATGTCCCTATCACAATGTATGGTGACAATATTTTATTTGGAAATAATGGTGCAATTTTTGCCGTTTTGCATCCATCACTATTTACAAGTTTAAAATAAAAAAAAATATAGAAATATTTCATCTTTACATTGATATTTAAAAAGTTTAGACCCTTAGGTAAATATTTACATGTTTGTTTTTTTTTATTGTAATGCTTTTTTTTTAATATTAAACATTTTATTTGGGTAGTTTTGGGAGGGTGGGAGGTAAACAATAGGTTTATAATGTAAATGTGTGTTGATTTTCATTTTTTTTTTACTTTTAGTTGTAGTATTACTTTTTGGCCAAAAGATGGCGGCCATGAGTTTGTTTACATGACGTCACTCTAAGCGTAACACACACAAGGTAACAGCCAGAAAAGGCGCAGCTTCCGAGAAAAGCTGTCGCTTTTTCAGCGGGGGAGAGGAATCAGTGATCGGGCACCATAGCCCGATTCACTGATTGCCTGGCTAACGAACCGTCCAGGAACCAAAATAGGTTAAGGTACTTTCACGTTAACATTTTGCATTGTAATGAACACTATATAGCGCAGTGTAATGTGGTGTGATTCAAAGTTTGTGAACAGTTCACACCCTGTCAATTGTGTTGTGAAACAACATATTCAGTTGTTACAATGCAGAACATGCAGTGCACTGCTAAATAACTAGGTAAGGAGGCACCAAAAATAAAGGATAATTAAAAACAATGTAAAATGAAGGAAAGTGTGGCCTTATCTCTGAGGAACCATTAAAGCCGTATTAAGGGAAAGTTTGAGACAACGCATTTTGTGGACTAAATTATAAGCCTATAGAGAAAATAATGATGGCACCTAGTGTAAACATCTTATTGTATAACTATTTTGCTTTGCATATGCTCATAAGCTTGAATCACAAAACTTTATTACCCATTTGCCGGCTAATTGCGATAGGAGATGCCACCACCACGCATGTGCGTCTTCAAGGACGCTACGTGCGGTGACGTGATGTGCCTTTCCACCCACAGATTGAAACAAATGTGTGGCAGCGGCTGATGTACGATATAAGAGGTAACGATTCTCTCTCCCACCTGGAGAAGCGACTGGAAGTCACGAAAAGCTTGAGCTGAATCCGCGATCTACTGTGAGTATTGAGAAAGGTTTAGATGATTCTTTTGGCTCATATTTTGCTATTCTACATCATCTTATACCAGATTGCTAACTAATTCTTGGCTATTTCTACATATAAGCATAACGCTTCCTGCAGAATGCTCCTGGTAATGTGAACGTGGCGGGAGCATGCGCGCACCCGGGCTGCACAGGTGCAGTTGGCCCCGGACCGGAGGACTTTCTGGGGGCCAATTGCAGGCAAACGGAGAGGCAGAAGAGGATGGCAGGGGAGCGACCAGGTCAGAGGGGGTTGGAGGAAGCCCTAGGTATGTTTACATTTTTACTAATCCCCATCTCAGGTTCTCTTTAACGCACAGTGTTTGTACAGACCGCTTGTTATGTTACATTAGCACTGATGGGGATGAATTCTGTTTTTGTTTTAATAAAAAATAAATAAAACAATATTCCCTGCCTCCCCAGATACACCAACCAGGCTGGAGGGCAAGAGGAAGATAGCCAGAAAACATGAGCATCATTCACCCCTCTCCCTGTTATACCAACTAGCTACTATGGCTCTCAGAATCAGAGGGGTACCTTGCCATGTAAATGCTTGGGTAGAGGGGGAGATCTCCTCCCTCCCCCTACACACACAACATCTGGCCGGGGGGAGTAGGGATGACTCTCTCTACTCTGGCTGGTGGCACATAAACCCCTTTATCACATAATACCACCACTTTCTCTAGGATACAGAAGCTGGTGAAGAACCCAGTACTTATCAGCAGTGTGCAGTGCTGCCTGTGTAGGAGGGAAGAATTTGTTGTCCTTTCTGGTAAGTTTCTCCACCAGCACACTCTTCCTTTGGAATATTGTACATTACAGAAGGACCGGCGTCATGTCTCCCTGAAGCTGTCCCTCCCTCCCCCAAGCTAATGGTGATCTCCTGTGGCCCTTGCAGAGTAATAGCAGCAGCGGAGCGCACTCATATGTCAAGCCAGTGCACTCCTTGTCTGTGTCCTCCTGTCTTCCTCCTTGCTGGCACACGTTCTTCCCGACCCGACAGCATGTATGTTGTGCCACATACAGAAAAGGGCCATGATGCTTTCTGTATCTTGTTGCAAGGGGGTGGGGCTATGTCCCGGAAGCTGACGGACACCTCTGGGAGAGTTTTGGAAAGAAAAGACCCAGCAGTTTGTTGTAAATTTATAGTAGAAAACTAATGATTAAATGTGTAATTTTGAATGTTGAATTTGCCATTTAACATTTTTAAACTCTAAGGCCTCTTTCACACCAAGACGTTGCGTTTTAGGGGACGTTAAGGTCGCATAACGTGCCCCTAACGCAACGCATGGTGGTGTTGAAGTTGGACGTCAGATTGAGCAGCGTTATGCAGCTCTTGGTGCGCCGTTTATGGTCTATCCTGGGAAGTCCGGGTCTTTTCCATGATTCGGATGATTCGAATTGGATCATTGAAAAGATCCGGATCTTTGAACCGAATCTTTGAATCATTTTACTAGGGAAGCAGGAAGCAGGGGTGCAGCAGAGTGAGAGGTGCAGGAGAATGAGGGTGCTAATGGGGAAGGGAGAGATGCAGCAGGAAGATTGTGCTTGTGCACAGAAGCTGCAGTTCCTGTTTCTTCCAGACATCCACTGTGAACCGAATTGTTCATTGTGATGATCCGGATGATTCGACTCACAAAAAAAGATCCGGATCAAAGATCCGAATGGTTCATGATCTGGACAACACTATAGTGCAGTGAATATTAATTAGCCATGTGGCTAGGAACAATAGCGGACTCTCCCCTTACTGAGCATGTGCAAACAGTCTAACGCAGCTAAAACCACCTATAACGCACAGCATGCGGCACTTTCTTTGAACATGCGGTGTTACACTGTAACGCAACGTGGGCACTGTGAACAGCCCATTGATTTTTCATTACTGTGAGCTGGGCTGCGTTACAGGCTGCTCTAACGTGCGCCTGTACCGTCCCACTGTGAAAGCAGCCTAAAGCTATTTATTATTATTATTATTTATACCACCAACATCTTCCACAGCGCTGTACAGAGTATATTGTCTTGTCACTAAACTGTTCCTCATAGAGGCTCACAATCTAATCCCTACTATAGTCTACTATAGTATAGTCTATACTATGAAAAGAAGTTTGGTTACTCTGCTTGAAATAATGTTAATGATTGCTTCAGGTGAAAGTGACAGGCAGCCTATTGGGCCAATCAAATTAAGGGGATACTGTCTGTCAAGTGACTGGAAGCCTATTGGGCCAATCAAAGTGCGGGTATAACATCCTTTAAAGTGATTGGAATCGCAGGGGCCTAGGGCAGGACAAGTGGAGCGCTCGTTATTTGCAGCAAGAATGGGCGTAAGTTACTAGAGCTTGCTATGCTGGTTGAATTCGATGGACGTATTGTCTTTTTTCAACCAAAATAACTATGTAACTATGCTGCACTACGCGCAGCATTGTGTGCGCTGAGTGCCCGCTCCTCTATCTGAGCCTGTTTACGCATGCTACGCTGCCACTAGTGGGTAGCATGCAAGGAGCGCTCATTAAGCCACGTGATTCATTAGCCCACGTAACAATAGCTAACTTGGGCTGTTACGCTGCACTATCGTTAGTGAATCAAGCCCATCGTTTCCTGCTACTTAAGCCTAACAGATGTCAACCACTGCAATTGGTGAATCATCAGCAGAGCTATATAAACTTGGAGCTGAATAGAGCATTAAAGGATACCCGATGTGACATGATGAGATAGACATGTGTATGTACAGTGCCTAGCACACAAATAACTATGCTCTGTTCCTTTTTTTCTTTCTATGCCTGAAAGAGTTAAATATCAGGTATGTAAGTGGCTGACTCAGTCCTGACTCAGACAGGAAGTGACTACAGTTTGACCCTCACTGATAAGAAATGCAAACTATAAAACACTTCCCAAGCAGAAAATGGCAGCCACTTAACATACCTGATATTTAACTCTTTCAGGCAGAGAAAGAAAAAAAGGAACACAGCATAGTTATTTGTACATACACATGTCTATTTCATCATGTCACGTCGCTTCGGGTACCTTTAAGTGTGGAAGCATGCAGGAAAATTAAATCCAAACTGGTAGACAATGTAATGATCATTCGCCTGGATAGGCACTCAATATGATGGAATATTACACCCAATATGAGCTTCCAGCAGTTAGTAATGCACAGCAATCCAGTGTGAATGGTATCCCACCTCGACCAGCTTATGTTTGGGCGTTCACCGGGATGTATCTGCCCTTCTCCTCTCTTGATATGGTCTGCCTCTATTGCCGAGTATACCAAAACAGCTGTGCTGGCGACGTGAGTTTGAGATCTTCGTGCAGCTGTCAAGCCCGTGACCTACCTGCTCTCATACGAACACCCAGCGGGGATCTGACACACTCAAGAGCAGCCTTTCTCAAACGTTTTACTGTAGAAGAACCCCTTCAAATAATTTTAGGATCTCAGGGAATCCCTGCATTAACGGAGGGAGAGGTGATTTATTTTATATTAGGCTTGGTCATTAAAAAAGGGTGAAGTTAAACACTATTATTGTAATAGTCCCCGTTCCACGTTTCTCCTTTACGGGATACTCCTCTCATGCACTGTATTATTGCACTCCCCATTATAGTTTCCTGGGGTTAGTGTTTTGTCTCTTTCCTCTTCATCTGCTGAACACTCATCCTTAGTTCTGACATCCCTCATGCCACATTTTATCACCAATGAAATGTGTTATAACAGTCCTTTGGCCATTACACCAGTAATGAACAAGTAGAAAAGCTAGAATGTAGGATGGGCAGAAAATCAGTGACATTTAGAAGTAGGGGTGTAATTTTGAAACTTTCTCAATCTGCCAGCTGAAGCAGTACACCTCAAAGGGGGAAAATTCTAGGGGACCTCTGCAAGTCCTCAAGTACCCCTGGGAATCCAGGGAGTGTACATGTAATGAAGGCGCCAGGAAATTTGTGCAATGGGTAAAGCCAAAAAAACAGCTTACCCTGCTCCTGCAAAAGTCTTGGTGGCATTAATTTCTATTCCCCCTCCAGGCCGCCATGGACTCTTGGGTAAGATGTAATAAAGCAATAGATAGCAGCCAAATTATGCTGTTTTTATAGTGATTTAGGCTCTTGAGACGGAGCCCAAATTACTGAATGAGCGCCGCTATAGCTGTAATTTAGATTATGGCCTATGGCGGAGTCCGGTGCACCCAAATGCACGTCTCATCCAGGGAACCCTCGTTATGAAAGGCTGCTCTACAGAGATACACACAATACAAAGATCACAGCCTGATGTCGGCTGGGGCGGTTGGGCAGATAGCTGGTGGGCTGGTGAGCGGGTGGCTGAGTATAGCTGGGGGAAGCCAGTTTAGTGCCAGCAGCAGTTGGGGGCCCGGAGGTACTGAAACTGGGGGCCATGCCCCCATTACCTTTGGGGGCGATGGGGCTCAGGTCCCTATTCTGGGAGGCCCCTTTTATATTTCTCAGGGCCCCGGGGGATTGATTCTGCACCCAGCCCCTGCATCTGGAGGATTCAGCATCACGGGGGTCAGTACGGCAGCCAGTGGGGCCGGGGTGGGTAATGTAGTAGTAGGAGGAGGAGGGGGGCTTCAGGGGTCAGGCGTTTACCCTGGGGCGGTCGGGGTCAGTAAGGCGGGAGTCATTGGGACACGGACCAGTTCGGGCCAGGTACTGGGCTCTCTTTTTTGTCTTCATGGGATGATTTGGCGGGAGCAGGCCGCAGGAGGTCACCCACACCCTCTGCGTCTCTGTCCCGACCACCAACGATGGAAGCAGCCTTGGGGGATGGATCTCCAAGCGTCGCAGTGTCGGGAGGGTCCATGCCGAATGGCAGGACAGATACGCCTGTGCGTTCATCAGGTGAGTTCATGCTCAATTTGACACCCAGGTTGACACCCCCCACGGGTACTGGGGGGGGAGGGCCGGGTTCAGGAGCTCCTTGACGGGGTGAGGTCGATACTCCAGCAATTTGAAGGGGCAGAGGCAGCTTCGGCTCCTCGGGTAGCCACACTGGGGGATGTTTGGGTCCCACCCGGAGTTGGCTCAGGGGCTGGGGGGTCTGCAGCAGGGGAGTTTGTGTCGGGGCAGAGTGGCAATTTGCAAACCAGCGGTGGTGCCGGGGGCAGCACGGCGGAGGTGGGGGAAAAGGGAAGGGACAAGGCGGTCCGATATCGGACTTAGCGAAAGGACATGCTTACACCTGCTATGAGGGTCCATTGGGGGCACACTTGAAGCAGGAGGTTCGGGAGAAGATATGGAAGTGGGAATACGTAGATATCTTCACGCTGTTACCACTTGAGCGCTTTAATATAGATAGATGGGTAAAGGGCAAGGAGCACAGGAAGGAGGAGGATGAGGACAGGCGTCGGATCCGGTTAATACCGCGGACGTTTGGGAATTGGCTCCGCCCTGTTTTGTTACTTGGACGCGGTTTGGGAGGCTAATAGAATGTATGGGGGGCTGGCGTGTTTACGGTATGACGAACAATTTCGTCAGCGCATGTCCGTACAGCCGGAGTTAGATTGGAGCCATAAGGATATTGGCATATGGCTTCGGGTGATGAATGCTAAAGGGGGATTGTATTCAGGTACCGCGGCTCCAGGGGGATTGTTTTTGAACTCGCCAGGACAACAGCCTTTTCAGGCCACCTCTGCCTCAGCAGGAGCTAGGGCATCTGGGTCAGCTAGAAGGGGGGGGGTGCTGGGCGTTCAATGACGCGCAGTGCAAGCTTGCAGGAAGTTGTCGTTTCAAACATGAATGCTCCCTCTGCAACAGCATGCACCCAGCAGTTAAATGTTTTAAAAAAGGTCGGAGCGGATCGAGCTTCAGACGCCCAGGTGACTCGTCTGGAAAAAGGGATGACACCGGTGAGCATAGGGGTGATGGAGCCGTGGCTCGCCCGGTATCATAACAAATCTGCAGCGTCGTTATTGAGGGATGGGTTTACTCATGGATTTTGAATTCCTTCGGCAGCACAGGTCTTGATGCTGCGTACACGCAACTTGAAGTCTGCTCGGGAGCATGAGGAGGTAGTGCGGGACAAAATTGTTAAAGAGGTGGGGCTCGGTAGGATGGCAGGCCCATTTAGTTCCCCCCTGGTACTGGTTTTGATTGTGTCTCCACTGGGGGTGGTCCCAAAGAAAGAGCAGGGAAAATTCCGTCTTATCCATCACCTTTCTTACCTGAAGGGCTTGTCGGTTAACGATGACATTGGTAAGGCTCTATCTTCAGTGCACTATGCGTCGTTCGACAATGCACTTTCCGGCTCATGCCTGTCCACCTGAACAGCATGAGGCTTCTAGGATGTTCGATGGGGGTTTCTATGTGGATAGGTGCCTGCCGATGGGATGTTCAATCTCCTGTTCTATATTTGAAGCTTTTAGCTCATTTCTAGAATGGGTGGTGAAGGAAAGGATGGGAGTCTCATCCATTACTCACTATTTGGATGACTTCTTCTGTGTGGGCCCCGGGGACACAAGGGTCTGCGAGCTCACTTTGCAGGGCATGCTGAACATTTTTCGGGAGTTTGGGGTCCCTGTTGCGGCGGACAAGACGGAGGGTCCTGGTGTCATTATGAAATTCCTTGGGATTGAGATTGACTCATCGTTGCAGTTGTGTCAGCTGCCAGCAGATAAGCTTGAGTATTTGCTCAAGGCTGTGGCCACTGCGCATGGAGCAAAGAAGGTTACTTTGCAGCAGCTTCAGTCGTTGCTGGGGAAGCTCAATTTCGCCTGCAGGGTTTTACCGATGGGCAGGATATTCTCCAGACACCTATCTCTGGTGACTTGTGGGATATCTGAGCTGCATCATTTTATTCGGTTGTCTGCGGAGAGTAGGGAAGATTTGGAGGTCTGGAAGACCTTTCTGCTTGAGTTTAATGGCCTAACATATTGGCTTGACCCCATGAGGGATTTAGAGAGCTTGGAGCTATTCACGGACGCGGCAGGTTCTTCAGGTTTCGGGGTGTTCTTTCAGGGGCGATGGTGCGCTGAGCCGTGGCCGCAGTCATGGTTGCAGTCAGAGGTCATTAGGAATTTAGCCTTTCTGGATTTGTTCCCATTATGGGTGGCGGTGGAATTATGGGCAGGGACCTCGGAAACAAGTCGGTTCGTTTTCGGTCGGATAACATGGCAGTGTTGGCGGCAGTGAATTCCCTGACTTCGGGCTCCGTACCAGTGATCCGGGTACTGCTGCGTTTTGTTCTTGCATGCCTCCGATACAACATATATGTCACTGCAGTACATATCCCCTGCAAGAACAACGAGATAGCTGACGCGTTGTCTCATTTTCAGTGGGACCGCTTCCGGAACCTGGCGCCATTGGCCTGTCAACGGGGGAAACGTTGTCCGGACTTCCTCTGGGACGTGATCTGAGGGGATTATGGCCGTGGATACAAAAGTCGGTTGTGCCAAGTACTTGGGCGGCCTATAGTAAGGTTTGGAAAGAATGGCTGGACTGGCAGAAGGTATGGGGTATGGAGGACTCCGTGGAAGGGCGGGAGGAGTTTTTTTTCTGTTTGATCGGATACTGGATGGAGATGGGGTTATCTCCGGCGGCAATGGATAAAAAGTTGGCTGCCTTGGCATTTCTAGCTAAGTTGTGCGTGTGGCAGGATTTCACGAAACCCTTTACAGTGCGTCAGGCTTTGAAGGGGTGGAGGAAGAGCTACAAGTGGCTGGACGCATGGCGTCCCGTAACGTGGGAGATCTTACAGGGAATGTTTAGAGTTATGTCAGACATAGGGGAGTCAGGCTTTTTCAGTTGGCATTTGCGCTTGCTTTCTACGCTGCCCTTAGAATTAGCGAATTGGTGAGTGAAAATAGGTTGGGAAAGGGCGGTTTAGACATGGGAGATGTGTTTGAGAGGGAAGGGGCATTGGTAGTATTGATCAGGCGTTCTAAGACGGACCAAAGGTGCTATGGGGCAGAAGTTACACTTAACAAGCTAGATGGTTGCCCTATTTGCCCAATACGAGTGTGGGGGAACTATTTAGCGGTGTGCACCGGAACAGGTGACAAACTGCTGATTCATGCGGACGGTTCTGCCCTGTCGCGTTTTCAGTTTGTTGCGGTCATGCGCAAGTGCCTTGCGAGGCTCGGGTTGGACAGCTCCGAGTATGCGTCGCATTCTTTTCGGATTGGGGAGGTAACTGAGGCGGCGCAGCTGGGTCTCTCAGCCAGGGCCGCCCTCAGAAATTTTGGGGCCCCTAACACATCATCAGGCCCAATGGTTGCTGTGCCTCCCCACTAACCACCCCACCCCGTGTGTTTAGACACTGAAGAAAGTGGCATGCACAGCATGATGCCTTCCAAAAGTGGGAGTGATCATGGCATGTTGTGGATGGAGCCAAATACTAGCAAAATACAGGTAGTCCCCGGTTAACAAATGAGATGAGATAGGGACTTCTTAGGTCTGTTCTTATCCTTTATCCGTTCTTTTTTATCTTTTCTTCGTTAAACCGGTTCTGTTGCAAGTTCTCTGTTTTTTGTCCTTGCAGGTTGTGGACGGTGTGTGGCCTGGATCTTTGGACACCACTATGTCCACTGGGCTGCGATTAGAGCGGATGCAAAACGAAGGGGTCTGCAAATGGGTTTGGATGTGGCCGGAATTAGAGATATGCCCGTAGTCACAAGGCAGTGGAGAGAGCACGGATAAAAGTTAACAGGGCAATATCTAAGTTCATTCGAGGGCCGGGAGATTTAGTGGCTCGGCATACGAGTTTGGAAGGGCGGGCAATGTACTTCCGGTCTGATGGGGTGCATTTGAACGATGTCCGGCTCAACATGTTCAACCTATTGTTGGAAGAAAAGATCGAGTTAGCTCTGGAGCTGTGGTGGGCGCGCCTGTGGTAAGGTATCACCGCAGGCTTGCTGTGGTGGTCCCTTCCCCGGGGGTATTTGGTTGTGGCAAAGGGGCCAATTTAGTGGTGGTATGGTTTCAAAGTTTTAATAACGAAACATGGACTAAATGGGAGTTGTGCTAATGGGTCACCAGACGGCGATAATGCTAAAGATGCAAGCCCTTGGACCTCCTAGGCTTGGAGAGACGGCTAGGAGTTTGGCTTGCAAGCTGTGGAACTTAATGAGGATAATTTGGGGGGGGCTCCTCGGTCGCCACTAATTGGTTGTCAGCAGAAGGGGAGGGACGAAGACCGGAAGTAATCATTCAGTTACAAAATATGTTAATGCTATGATAATGTATGTTAATGTTATGTTAATCTGTTACTTATAACTTGTGAATGGTCTTTGGATTAATTAATGGTTCAATGCTTGTTTTGTGTTAAGATCTGTGGCTGACATTAAATTGTATCACTCCAACAGAGTTACGGAGTTGTCTAATTATTTAGAGTGAAAGGAGTATAGGAATGTCGGTCATTGGCTGATATTTATATATATTAAAAAAAAAATGGGGACTGAGTGATGTTTGGAGGGTGGCAGTGGTGAGTGTAGTTGTTAGTAGGGGGAATAGTGTACGCTGCCGGGTCAAGAGATGCGCTATGCCATTAGCATAGCAGCATCATGACCCTGGCGAGTTCCTATGGACCTGCACAGGAGTTGCGAGGAAAGAGTTAAGTTTCGGGGGGGGGGGGGGGGGCGGAGAGTGTAAGGGCTAGTTAGGGCTGGGATTGGTGGAGTTACTTTTGAGCGAGAGGAAGGGACGGGGCCAGAGCTGGAGGTTTCACTACCTCCTAGTTAGGCAGCTTGAGTAAATGTCCCACCCGCCCGCCCTGTTTGTTATTTTCTTTTGTTTGGGGTTAGTTAGCGGGGGGCGGTGGTTTGTTGTTTTGAAAATAGTTGCCGCAAGTGTGGCGCCTTTTTTGGGCTGTGGGAGACATTTGTTTTAGTTAGGGGGTTAGAAATTTCTGGGTTAGGCCTCTTTTGCTGGGGTCTTAGCTAACAATGTTTTCTTCTAATTCCAGATGTCACAGTTTCGGCGGTGGTCCCTTCCCCGGGGGTATTTGGTTGTGGCAAAAATAACGGGGCTCAGGGGCCAATTTAGTGGTGGTATGGTTTCAAAGTTTTAATAACGAAACATGGACTAAATGGGAGTTGTGCTAATTGGTCGCCAGATGGCGATAATGCTAAAGATGCAAGGTCTTGGACCTCCTAATTTGAGGGGGCTCCTCGGTCGCCACTAATTGGTTGACAGCGGAAGTAATCAATCAATTACGGATTATGTTAATGCTATGATAATGTATGTTAATGTTATGCTAATCTGTTACTTATAACTTGTGAATGGTCTTTGGATTAATTAATGGTTCAATGCTTGTTTTGTGTTAAGAGCTGTGGCCGACATTAAATTGTATCACTCCAACAGAGTTATCTAATTATTTAGAGTGAAAGGAGTATAGGAATGTCGGTCATTGGCTGATATATATATATATTAAAAAAAAATGGGGACTGAGTGATGTTTGGAGGGTGGCAGTGGTGAGTGTAGTTGTTAGTAGGGAAATAGTGTACGCTGCCAGAGCATTGTGGCTCATGAGCATTGTGGCTCCTCCTCACCTCCAGTACTATACAGCATGCAGGCTCCAGTACTTCCTCTTCCTTCCTCCTCTCTGCAACTCTCAGTTGGCAAGGGACAGGGCATACACAGCACTCTGACTGCTTCCAGCTGCCAACTCTTTCTGCATCTCCCAGCCATAGTTTAGGCTCTTGGAAGCTTAGCATTGCTATATGGTGCATTTACAGTGCATCAATTGCATGCAGAACAATTCTGTTGCATGCTTATACAATTCTGTTCACATCTCGGCTTTGTAATGGATTGCCTTATTCTAACTCGCTGCATGCAGTCTTTGAATTAACATGTATGGAATAACGCACAACGCCAATTGCATTTCACACACATATGGTCCCCCAGTATAGGTTTGTATCTCATTGACTATCCCTTGCTATTAGGCTAGGTGCACGCTGCGTTCCCTGTAAAAAGAGGACTGCAACAGAGTGGAAAGGCTGCATTAAGCGGTACACGTACGTTGCGACACATACAGTGAATCATACAGTACATGAAAAGTATGCGTCACTGCAACTGTTATGTGGTAGGGCACAGCATACCTTGTGTTATGCCAATGGATCTATAGTATCACACTGCTAGCTCGCTGATGTGAACGTACCATTGCAATATAACTGCATAAGCAATGCACAATATTGTCCATCCCAATGTTAACATACCAGCCAAACCACATAATGATATCAATAGTTAGGTATGGGCATACCTATACAGATGTTAGAGTGGGTAAAGACATTCAATTTTCCACTTTCATTTAGTATGAGGGCCAAAATATTTTGAATACTATAAACAGACTGTGCAGTTACGCAAAAGGTGGATCAGCACAACACCAGGCCGCCTCCGAATGGCCTCCAATCAGAGATGCGCTGAGCCCCCCCAGAAACTACAAACGCACCTTGAACCCAAACAGAAGCTCTGCATATACACCAAAAGCATGGCTGTTAAGTGGGAGCAGCTGACCAAAAACGAAATAAATTAATTAAATTAGTACATAGCAAGGAAATGAACAGCGCTACTTAAAAACAGGCGCTGATCCACCTTTTGCGCAATTTTCGATTTTATTTGATTAGCCGCACCCAGGCTATGCATATACATAGGTTAGGATTTAGTTAGTGTTAGGCCCCTCCCATGGAGGATCGACTTCTTCGCAGTGGGAGGGACAAGTACTTAATAGGTTGCATGCAAGCTGTTACAGGAAACTAACATCCTCCTCCAGTGGTAGACAGGTCATGTGTATGCTCGGTGTGTATTATATCCCACAAGTGGGGCTTGCACTCTTTTGCAGGTAGGCACTTGCCTGTTTTTAAGTAGCGCTGTTTATTTCCTTGCTATAGACTGTGCAGTTAAGCAGGTAAGGCTGCAGAATTGGCTGGGACCTGCTACATGCAGACCGAAGAGGCCAGCAACAGATCAAGCAAATCCCCGCAGGAAATAAGAGGGGTGAGACACAATTACCAGCATCACTTCTTTTTATACGGTAGTTCCTTTCCAAGGAGTGCTTTTGTAAAGAACAAATTAAATACTGAGAATCCCCCATGAAGAAATGGACTAGTCAAAATCCAGTCAGTTCCATCAGATTTCTACTAACGTATGATGTAAGTGACAGCATCATAGGAGAAAGGTAATTTATAGATCATTTTACTCTGGAAAAAACATACTTATTTGTATGTTTTTACATGTAATTTAAATTTAACAATTTAACCACAGTGTTATTTTTAACCCCCTAAAGACCAGGCTATTTTTTGCAGCACTGGGCTGTGCAGGCTTTCCAGCCTCCTACACAGCCCAGCAAAGGAGCCCAGCGATCGGACTCACCTGCTTTTTTTGTCCCTAAGGGGACATGCCGCCGGAGGGGTCTGATCGCTGCAGCAGTTTGTTGTTTTTTGGGGATTTTTTTAGCCTCTATGAGGCTCTCTCTCCCTCCCTCCTCCTCCCTCCCCTTCCCTCCTCCCCTCCGTGCACTGGAATTGGAACAGGACGGCGATCTGTCCTGTTCCGCCTCTTATAGGCATCAGCCTATGAGAGTACAGCGCTGCGCCCCCCCCCCCCCCCCCATCCCCTTTCGTTTACAAGCAGCCTGCTAGCCGCGATCGGCGGCTAGCAGGCTAATCACGGAGCGGAGCTCCGTGAACGGGCAGGGAACGATCGTGCATGCGATGTGAAACTGCAGCCCCAGGACTTGACGCCAATTGCGTTAGGCGGTCCTGGGGCTGCCGCCGCGTTCACGCCCATTGACGTGAGGCGGTCTTTAAGTAGTTAAATTTGGTCTTTTAATAAAGCAGGCTATGTAAATAGGCCTCCAATGTTTTTGTAGGTGTTGAATTCTGGAATTCTATATATGAATACTTTGCTGTGATGTATCTTGGGAGAACCTCTTTGCTTAAATCTATCGATTTCTCTATTTCTACAATTAATGAATATATTTTATGGGTGAGATGGCAATTTTCAAAATATAGATCATAGCAATGTTAGCATTTTATTCCAATCTACACACAATGTCACAGACTGCTCTACTTACTAGGACCACAAGCCAGTACTCATCAACCATTTTCATATCATTGAAAAAGTCTATGCCTGCTTTAATAAGTGAAAACAAAATCAGCATTAAATATACATCTGTATAGGGGTTTGATAGACCCATTATAGATATATTATAATGTTGTTTAATGGAGTGAGACATGCTCTGAATAGCAAGGTCACCTTCAGTTGCCTTGTTTCCTGCATTTGCATCACTGGCAATGGAAAACTCACTGCATCACTTAAATAGCAGTTTGACCAATCAGCATTGCCTAGACTCCTGTGGAGCTGTTTTTGGGCAGCACAGTTTGAGAGGAACTTTGAAATTACTGTCAGGGCCTGGTCCCTGCAACTATATATATGTATCTTTGATACAGTAAATGGGAAGTATAGAAGCGAACAGATTCTTACAATGATTAAAGTCTAGCTCTTCAGATAGGCTACTTCCCATTTTCCTCTATAGAGCACTTAGTTTTATGGGGAAATAGTACCAATTTAATACAAATATTGGTGAGTATTGAAGGCTAATATAGAGAGAGACAAGGTTACCTATAGGGAAGATTAAAAGCCTAGAAACTTGAGCAAATATATTATTACTGGAGACTGAGTTAAGAGGGAATGTAAAATGTGAAGGGCATAGGAGGCCCTTGCAGAAACAGCGTTCAACACAATCTATTCCCCAGATGTCTAGTGAATGTGATATTATCTTCTAGGACACCCATTTTCTTTACCTAACCCTCCTCCATCTTCACTGCTTTTCCCTCAGCTTTCTAAACACCCCCACCTCACACTTGCAGCACAAGATGTACCAACAAACTTATCAAGGCAAAACAGTTCCAATCAATAACTGTATTGAACAGTCAAGCTACGTTAAGTTTTGCGAACTTAAGGCAATATTGGAGGACCTGCCACCTAGAAAGGTTACACACACACACACTGCTTCAAAAACTGAAGGCAAATGAAAAACAAAATATGTGCTAAGCCAGCTCTTAGCAGATATATATACTGTATATATATATATATATATATATATATATATATATATATATATATATATATATATATATATATATATATATATATATATATATATATATATATATAAAATATTTAGATATACATTGCAAATAAAATAAACAAACCTGTATATTACATAAACATACTTTTAAACTATACTGTGTCCAGCCTAGAAAGGAGAGATATGTGAAATGATTCATAAAGTTAGTTTCTAAACTGAGACAATTTACAACCAGGGAAAATTAATTAACAAACTCTGCAAATACTCATAGGTTCTAAAAAAAAAAAAAAAAAAACTTAGTATATTCCCTACCCCCATCATATGGGCTGCTATCCTTGTTATTGGGTGGTCAAAAGCCTGCTAGTCTCACAGGCTGATTACTGGATTAAGGACAGCATATTACAAGATAACATACCAAGTTAAACAGTGTTAAACCAGAGAATCCAGTGTTGTTGTTCGCTATGACGTATATGCAGAAGTAAATCCTAGACTGGATTTGATGGAGGTATCAGATGAATGGTGTACACCATTGTCTATATTATTATGTACCCCATGTTTGTTTCTGCTTTTGTACAGCGCCATGTAATATGTTGGCGCTTTATAAATCAATAATAATAATGAATTCCCAGCAGAGTTGCTAACTCATCTCTGTTACAAAGCAATAAAATGATTCCCATTTAATCTGTATATAAAAGTATGTAGGCATATTTGCTTTATTTTCATATATTTGCCAAATGCTAGACTTTACACTAAAGAATACTGTAAGGCTAGTTACACACCAGGACGTTGCGGTTAGGGGACATTATAGGGCACATAACATGCCCCTAACGCAACGCCTGGTGCTCTCTGGTGTGAACGTCGGAGTGAGCCGCGTTGTGCAGCTCACTCTGGCGTCCGTGATGCCGTGATGCGTACTCTTGGACGCATGCGGCATCACGTGGTCCCGCCCGGCCAATCGCCGCACAGAGCGGCCGCTCCAGGAAGTAAACACTGCACGTCATTGAGTGCAGTGAATATTAATTAGCCATGTGCCCGGCCGCTCTCCCCTCCTCCCCAACATTACTGAGCATGTGCAAACAGTCTAACGCGGCTTAGCCGCGTAGAACGCACAGCATGCAGCACTTTGCTGCGTTACAATGTAACGCAACGTGGGCAGTGTGAACAGCCCACTTGTGTTACATTGCTGTGCATTGGGGGAGCGTTACAGGCTGCACTAACCTGCGCCTGTAACGTCCCTGTGTGCAATGTACTTTTAAAGTAAATAAAGTAGGCAAGCTAAAATGAGCTTCAGACAAATGTGAGGGCCTGTTGGATGCCTATTTTTTTATAGAGTTTGTCTTCACAAGCAACTGCTACACTATATAGCAGGTCTGAACGCTTTGCCTCTCATTTCCTCTAATCTCTCATACCACAAGATGTCTCAGCAGAAAACCATATCTGTGATCCAAATCCCATATCAGCAGCATGTTATCTGCACATCAGGTCTGTTATGGACATGGAGAAGAAGACTATGGATTACAGAAACCGCTGATCAGTCCCTTTTGCAGACCCTCTGTCTGTCCTGTGCTACTGATTTGTTCAGATTAAAGGAAGGAGAGTAGTTGTGATGTGTATTGGCATGTTGGTAAAGTCTAGAGGTATCAATAGAGCACCTACTCTGGTCCCTAAAATACCTTACAGCCTGGCCTCACTGACAATACAATAAATGGAGCTGATCTTCACAGTTGATTGCAGCTGCTGTGGCACCTGAGGAGATCTTTGAGGTCACTACAGATGTCTGTTCTGGTAGCTGGATTAAGGAAATGAGGAGCATATTTACAACTGATTCAATTTGTAAATAGCACTAATTCATATTGCATGATTTCAGGCATAAGTTACAAATATGCTTACTGCAACTACACGGGTGTATGCTTATACAAGTGCACAACAAACCTCTTTGCAAGAGCTGCAAGATGGCAGAATGAGACTGCAGACATTTTTGTTGATATCATCTATTGCTACTATTGTTGGGCGAACACCTGGATGTTCGGGTTTGGGAACGTTCGCCGAACATGGCCGCGATGTTCGGCATGTTCGGGCCGAACCCCGAACTCCCCGAACATCCCGCTTTTGGGGGCCCTATGGGGTTGCAGGCATAAGGGGGGAGCATGCCCCGATCGCGGGGGGGGGGGGTTGGAAATTCCCCCCACCCCCTCCGCTAGCGCTCCCCCCTCTGCCCGCTTCCCCATACAAAAGTTTAAGGAAAGTAAAATAATACCGGTGGTAGTGGCTGGCAGTGGCACTGTGAAGTGAGTCAGGAGGAGGAGTCCGGAGAGTGACGCGTTGAGGAAGGCCGGGCAGCGGGCGGTTCAGCGGTAGTACCCTTGTGGTACTTCCGCCCTTACTCTGACCTCACGTCCTCTGCATACGAGGGTACGCGTCACGCGTACCCTCGTATGCGTCATCACGCAGAGCACTGTTCGCCCACCACTAATTGCTACACCACTGCTTAAATATATTCCACTTTCAATTACACACATTTTGTTTGCCTAAAAAAATAGCTATGAATCAATCAATAAATCAACCAACCAACCAACCAACCAACCAACCACTAAATCATATAAAATCACATAAAAAGTCACTATCAGTTTATTGCAGTCCAGGGCTCACTGTGGTGTTGTCCACCCAATAAAACACTTTGTATATATGTACACTGAGCGCTCAAGCAGGAGTGCAGAGCGGACATATATATATATATATATAAAGACATTTTGGTTGCTATTTGTTGCTATTTAGTTGCTCATTCACCATTGAACAAAGTCACTATATGTTTTTTTATTTTTGCTTGTTAGTTATGTTGTTGGGACAACATAGCAGTCTTCACTGTAAAACAACTTGGTAGCTACATTCAGAAGCTGATTGCAGTCTCTCTGGTTTCTCTTCCATGTTCTAACTTTGTTGTGCAGGGCAGTTGTTAGTCCTTGATGAATGGACAGAAGATTACCTGAAGAATAGCAATAGCATCAGCAAAGAAGTTTCAGTCATCAGTTTAAAAATGAAAGGCTGGTTCTATAGCAAGTAATAAAAGTGCCCCTGAGACTACCTAACGCCTGTTGCAAGGGCTGTGACAGATCAGCCAAAATGCAAGCTACTCTGTCCAACACCCAAACTGCATACCCAAAATACTCCTAAACTTTTCCAGCAATAAGACCTCAAGAATGATGAATGTTATGATATAAATAAGGTTTCATTCACTTGCATGGAGATGGAACTGGAACAGTATCTGGAACAGTATAGTACACTCATCACCTGCTCCAGCTCCCTATTCATATGTCTGTTATGTCTGTTCCAGCAGCTGCCCATATGGACCAAGATTGCAAGCGCTCACTCCAGCACCAGTAATGAAGCAACCAGAATACTTTTAATTTACTTCACCACCTGTAAGAGAATATTAAGCTCATGATTCACGACTTATATATTTTACAGCAGCTGAAAGAATGGTTCATAGTTGGCAGGAATCCACCCTCAGGACTAAAATACCAGATACCCATTCCAGACCTGGGAAAAACGTATCTGTGATGTTAATCCCTTTCTTCCTGCACTAGAAAATACAGAAAATGTGAGGAGGTGGTTGTCGATGCTGAAATACTTTTGAGTGTACTATGTGCCCTGTTCTATGGGCTGGAATGGTGGTTAGAGGTTATGAGAAAATTGCTTAATAGGGATCTATTTGGAAGTTAAGGGAATAATTTTTCAAGTAATATTCTATATGCCTTTTAAATTACTTTTGGTGTGAGGCTTAGAGCCTTAGACTGTACAGTAAAACCTTGGATTGCAAGTAACTTGGTTTAAGAGCACCTTACAAGACAAGCAAAAAAAATGTGTAAAATTTTGACTTGATAAGCAAGCAATGGCTTGATATACTAGCACTGAATGTATACATCACGCCATCACAATTGAGCCCGTGGTTCTTATCCCTTTGAAGCTGCAGGATTGAACTTAACCTCCCTGGTGGTGCATTTCTGTCCGTAATTATGAGTCAAAAGTGGTACATTTTTTCCAAGAATTTTAGGCCTCCAATTCTTAAGTCATAACCCACCAAAATATATCAGAATAAAAGCCTGGTAGACATTCCGCATATAAATAAAAGACTGGAACACAAAATTGTTGAATTCATTACATTTATGAATAAATAAATAAACTGTACAAATAAGGCAGGCAGAGAGTAGTCAAAATCCAGGCAGAGGTCAGTGCAGGCGGCAGGCAGAAAGTAGTCAAAATCCGGGCAGAGGTTGGTGCAGGCGGCAGGCAGAGAGTAGTCAAAATCCAGGCAAAGGTCAGTACAGGTGGCAGGCAGAGAGTAGTGAAAATCCAGGCAGATGTTTGTGCAGGCGGCAGGCAGAGAGTAGTGAAAATCCAGGCAGACATCGGTGCAGGCGGCAGGCAGAGGATAGTCAAAATCCAGGCAGACGTTGTATGTACACACACACACACACACATATATATATATATATATATATATATATATATATATATATATATATATATATAATTGATTTATAAAACTCCAACATCTTCCGTGGCGCTGTACAAAGTATATATATATATATATATATATATATATATATATATATATATATATATATATATATATATATATATATATATATATATATATGTATATACGGTATATATATATATACAGTATATATATATATATATATATATACATATATATATATATATATATGTATATATATATATATACAGATGGGTGATGAGGCAGGGCGTTGGGTCCACTTACATTTTTTTACCGACCCCCGATGTAGTCACACACGCCGCCCGATGTCACGCCGCACCAGTCCTGATTGGCCTTCGTGGATCCCAGAAGAAGAATGAAGCTAAGGGGATCCTGGCGGCCGAGAAGCTGGACTCAGGCTTACCGCTCTGGGTAAGTGAATCCCAGCCTGAGCTCAGCTCTGGATTACCGCCAGGGGGGATTAAAGGACAACTGAAGTGAGAAGAATATAGAAGCAGCCATATGTATTGCCTTCTGCAACCCTGCTGGTCTATTTGGCTGCAGTAGTGTCTGAACAGAACCAGAAACAAGCATGCAGCTATTCATGTCAGATGTGACAATAATGTCAGAAACACCTGATCTGCAGCATGCTTGTTCAAAGTATATGGCTAAAAGTATTTGAGGCAGAGAATCAGCAGGATTCAGGGCCCTTTCACACTGAGGCGGTGCGGTATTTTTACCGCACCACACCGCCATGCAATGAAAGTCTATGAAGACTTTCAATACTGCGATGTTATGGCACGACGCAACAAAAGGGATGTTCTCGCTGCATCTCCGACGCAGGTCCAAAACTATGTTAACGCTGTGGTGATGCGTCGCGTTGTGACGATTTGCATCAGCCCAGAAGTCATGTTAGTCTATGGCGACGCGTAGATTTTTTTAGAATAAATCAGCGGCGCGATGTCACGCATGCGTATTTTAACAATACACATCCATGCACTTCCGCGTAGCCAAAGCAGGAAGTAACGGCAAGCGCGTGTCACTTCCTGTTTCGCCGGCAGCCAGACCGCAGTAGCGCGGTGTTCCCTGAAGGCCTGTTTTTGATGGTGCGATGTGGTGCGATAGGCATGATGTGATATAGAGATATCACTTTACCAACACAGTTCCACCTCGGGTGAGCCAACATACAGCAATGATTCTGTTAGTTATAGCGAAAGTCTTTTTTTACATTTTATTTTATACAGTACAGTACGCTGTATTAAATATTTTTCTATAAATGTTTTAGGATTATGAAAACGCAAAACGAATTTGCACATGGATGCAAATTTTACCGCGTATTCGCGGGCGTTTTTCACATGTTAGTAAGTATGCGAATTTAACCATGTCAGTGCCTGTGTGCTTTTACATTGATTTTATGCGAAAACGCCCGCGAATTCGAGGTAAAATTCGCAGTCAAATTTGCATACGAAAATGCATGTGAATTTCCTATTAAATACATTGTATGTGAATCGCACACCGCAAGGCGGTGTGCAAATTCTGAGGGCTCTGCCGTGCAGATTTTTCCTGCACAGAAAACCGCACAGGGTTTCTGACAAGTGGAAACAGGCCCATCCACTTGTATTGGTTATGCGAATCTGTATGCAGAAAACGCATGCAGATTCGCACAAGTGGAAACGGGCCCTTAATCTTTTTGCCATCAATATAACCAGCATAGTTTGCTGCATTTGTCACAGTCTGCAATACTCTCAATATATTCACACACAAATATAACAAAAACAATAGTAAGAAAACCCAAAGCCAATCTATTTAATGTTCAACAGCTTCTCTGCTGGTTCCACCAATTGCTGCCACTTCAATAAAAATAAATACTGTATAACTAACAGCTTCAATCAGTTTTGGAAATCCATAGCTGGCTTCCTATTGAAATAGAAAGGTACATTAAACAACATTAAATTACAGTCTTGTGGAGTAATGATGTATGTATGTAAACATTTTTCGTTAAGTGTTTTTTTTTTATTATTTTGCATTAAATAGCTGTATACAAATTGAATTATTGATCTGTGTAAAGGTGACCATGCAATTTTTTTCTTCAGATCTTTTATATGAAATTAATTTTCTTTATTGATTGTATTGTTTGAAAAATCAAACCAATCTACCAGACACTAAACTTTTTTTTTCTAAAAATTGATCAGACTTTTTTTTACCATAGCGTAACTGAGGGCCATATATGTGCTATATACCAGAAGTTCTGAATTAATGCACAACTCACAAAGGTAGACATGGAAGGTACTTTTAAAAGAAAAAATGGTCCTTTTAAAAGAAAAGTGCAATACAAATATAGGAATTATTATTGTCCTCAATGTAGGTCGGTATTTTCCAGAAAAAACAGATTTCACAAGCATGGGCTTCCACCATTACAGCAATACCAGCCCGCATACACCATAACCTTCAGGGACACTCTGCAAAAGCACTCCTTTCCCCCCTTTTCCCTTAGAACACTTTTGTCAAGTGTTATGGAAGTTTAATTGAGCCAACAGAAAACTATGCAGACCCCCCACCGCCACCACCCCTGTGTACTTCCCTACTGCCTGGGGTGCTGTTTACTACCACTTTCAAACTAGCTGAATGCTTTGTAGGCTAAACATGTAGGAAGTGAAGCCATTGCTGGTGGTTTACTGCTAAAACCTGGATATATAATTATTCTATTTGATATGCCTGCCTTACTCTGACAGTGCAAGGTATGATGTCACTACTTTGTGAACAGTGTTATCTGGTCTTGCCTGCCATCATCAATATTGAATTATGCCCCATACACTTGCTAGAGGAAACTTAGCCGAAGTAGCCAATGATGATTGCATCTGCCTAGTATCCAGCATGAGTACAGCAGCCCTTGACCCCCCTTGGTCAGCAATCCGGCCAGGCACTGGCCAAGGACATTGTTCCCTCTACTCACCCGTCTGTTGTGTAACGTCACTCCCTGCTACTCTGTTGGCTAGCAACAAGTCTGTACAGTGTCGGCCCTGCAGCGTTGCCCAAGGGATCAAGAACCAATTCCTGCCAGGTGACATGCCTCTTACGTGACTTTAATTTTTGACTGTCTGCAGCAGATGCACACTGTGGATCCTCAATCTGCTGATCGAGTTTATCCAAGTGATTTATCTTATTCAAATTTTGTTATCTGTTAATGTTTTAGCACCAGCTCAATACATGAGGCAGGGGAATAAACATGATAACATTTTTCTTAAAGCTCCTGCTAAATGCACATGTAAAATTCACACAATGTCCAGCGCCTTACATACCAAAAGATTTCTAATACTCTCCACTCAGCCATTTGAATCAACAACAGAAAAAGGCAAAATAAGGCCTCGCCTTTCTCAACCCTGTGGTGAGGGCTTTTCAGGATATTACTTTCTGCTGGCAGGGTCCATGTCAGCCAGTCATGCAAGCAGGTATTATAGTTCTGGTTCAGTTTAGCAATCATCATCATCTTAAGCACTTAGTCAGATAGTAGGGCTTGTATATTTTCTATACAACTTGATTTTACCTTATTTTAATAAATTAATATTTATTTCACTGCAGTTACTGTTCCTCTACGTGACATCACAATTTATACAATACCCCAGTGTTTCTCAAACCTGTCCTGGTGACTCCCCAACGGTGCATGTTTTGCAGGCAACCTCACCTATGCACAGAGGGGGAAATTATTGTCTCAGCTACATGGAATCCACCTAGCTGAGACACTAATTACCCCAACTGTGCAGCGGTAAGGTTGCCTTCAAAACATGCACCGTTGGGGAGTCACGAGGACAGGTTTGAGAAACACTACAATACCCTTATACTAGGGAGTGTGTGTGACTGCCTTAAACGCATCTCATTTTTAAGTTACTGACACTTATAGTAACTTCTCTTCCCCCCAAAAAGTACTGTTAGTGACAGCCTATATTTCAACAGCCTATATTATTAGATAATTAATGGTCAGACCAAGAGGAAAGGCCACTGGTGGTAGCTGTGGGGATGGTAAGGAGAAGGAAAATTCCTGCTCAACCAGCTCCAGTTAAAGCTGTAAGGGCTTCCACAGTTTGCAAGAGGCCAAGCATGCCTGCTTTATTCCCTTTATGGTTGCTTTTTCCTGGTGGTCTAGTGGTTCCCCCATCTCTTAAGGTTTTCCTTGGTTAGTATAGTGGTCCCCCTACTAGCCCTCCCTCTATCCCGAAAGATCAAATAAGTATTCTCTTACCATGCATGGGGGTAGTTACATTTACCTCACCTCCATGAGTACAAGGTGGGAATGAGCCCATTGTTCTTAAGAATGGAAAGGGCAATTTGCAAAAAGTATGGAGGCTTTGTATCCCCCTTCTGCATTGTCATTGTTGTAGAACATGGGGTCGGGTATTGCTCAGAGGATGGGTCCCCATGTTGGCAGGCTCCACATTCACTGGATTATATTAGCCTGCATCGAGGACAATGGTTTATTAGGCCTTAGGGTGGGTAGTTATGTAAAAATAAATGAAATAATAGAATTTAAGTGCCATTTTTAAAACACTCTGCATTATTATGAGCACATGCACGGACAGAATTGTCAAAAGGGCAATGGGCAGTCTGTGCACTGCCTGGCTGCTGCACATTTATTTGATAAATGGGAGGATGGCCCACCATTTTGCATGTGCTCTTGCTGCCTTAGTAAATCAGCACCAATGACTCCTATTCCAGCTGAGATTTGACATGTATTGTATTGCTGTGTTGGAGGGGGGACCTTGTAAAATATTAAGATACCTTGTTTTACAGTTTGGTAGCTATGATTAAGAACAGATAAATCATCTGAAATATGTCAGCTGTATGTTGACGGTTCCTTAAAAGCAATAAATAATTTGTACTGTGTCATCAGGTGTGCTGCAGACAGGACTTTTTATCTACAGGTTTAATAGGTGCATTTAAATATGTCCATGCAGCTCATTTGCAAAGGATCTTGGATGCATAACTGGTCTCACTTGCAGTGGATAAGCTTTCAGAGAAGATGAGGACCAGGGACATATGCTTCAGGTCCCCCAGCATGATAACTAATATGCCACTATTGCGACAATCCCACATATCCTTGAAACTGATGCTAAAATACTGACTGCTTCCCTACCCAGGGTCCTCGGTGTTGTACTAAAAAAATAAAATCTGCAATATTTTTCCAGTACTGTGCAATTCTCATATTTGCTTGATGCCTTGCTATTTCAAGACTGCTTTGTGAATTTTAATTCCAACTAAAAATGAATTTATTACTTAGCATTTTTTTCATTCAATTGTTCTTACGTGAAACATACTGTCAGTTTGTCCTGTGGTATGGAGCTGCTTGGAAATAAGCTGAATAACAGTAGTAAAAGTTGCAGAAAATTTTAATCCAGCCATAGACCCAGAATTATGAAATCATCGATTCTCTTTTCCCTTCTGTATGCCAAAATCCATCAGCTTACATTGAAAATGAATAGAGGTAATAAAAATAATAACTGCTAGGAGCAGCCAGTGAGAGGACCTCAGCATCCTTTCCTCCCCCAGCCTGAGGATACAGCTACAGGCACAATCAATAATCCATACAGTCTAGTAAGCATATTTTCATGAAATCATAGACAAGCATAGATAGGACAGCAGAAGGACAAAATGTCTATAAGGAGAGACAAATGATGGGGTCATTAGCGGGGGAGTAACACAAATTGGATTAATATGTACAGATCTTAATAACAAAATATTCAGTAAGGAGTCATTGCACATCTTGTTGTAAGACATGGATACTGACATTCCATGCAAAAGCTTATTTGTCCATGTTCAGATAGTCAGTTATCAGATCAAATCAATTTGTTCTTATGACAGACAGCTTGTCTCATAAAGCATCTAATTATTACTGTTGTTTCATTTTTACTAATAATTCAATTAAACATTATTGAATATGAGTATGCAGAATATATATAAATCTTGTATACTCAAAACTCTAGCCTAATAATAATTGTTTAATTTCAGAAAAATATGAGGTAGGTCTAGAGCTTGGATCAAATATATTTTGCTGTCTGCATGCCTATTATGCTGTCAACATGTACGGGCAATTTCTGAAAAATCTTTCCAACGTGTGTAGCATGAGGGCGCTACAAATGTATCATTAAGTTCAGTCAGTTTTGACCTTGTATTGCACTTTATACACAATCTATTATGAAGATGAAAGTTAGTGACTGCACTTGGGGCACATGGATCAGACATACTCAACAGGGGCTCTCCTTCTTCCTCTGTATTGGTTTTTCATTGGTCCGATGCTGGTAATAATCACCTCTATATGTGCTTTGCATAGTGGTAATCATTAACAAACTGTTCCTCTCCCCTTCTTAAACCTCTCTGACACTGCGGCTATATTCTTGGCAGGTTTTTGTGCTATTTATCAACATGTATAAAGTGCTTGAGGGGGCTCAATGTAAACTTGCACTGAAGCTCATAGCTCCTTAGCTATGCCATTGAGAAGATAAAACTATTCAAGAAATATCGTGAAAGAAATAAAAGACAAATTCTGATATTCTACAACAAACTCCATGCTTTCAGGTAAGGTCTATATGTTGCAAGGATTAGTGGCAATTATTACTTCAGCGAGATCACTCTGTTTTTTTATGTACATAAAACAGTTATATAACACTACTTCTAACAGAAATTGGTAGATGAGCGTTACAAATTATTTTTCAATTGCTTAACCTTCCTGGCGGTAACCCCGAGTCAGGTTCGGGGTTGGAAATCCGCAGCTCAGAGCAGTAACCCTGAGCTAGACTTGTGGTGACAGCGCGAGGTCTATGCAGAGTATAGCGCGCAGCAGGCGTTTTTTCTCCCCTCCCCAGGGATCCAGATGCTGGGAGACATTTTACTTCCTGTCCTCCGAGGCTCTGCACCCCCCTAGTGAGATTGTGGCCTGTTGTCATGATGAAAGACAGCAACTTCACTACAGGGTTACAGCACCACCCGGAGTATGGAGGAAGAACTGCAGGGCTGGATCCCAGGGAGGTGAGTAAGGGCAGGGGCTGCAGCAGGCTTTCTGGTGGCATGATTGTTTCAGGGTTTTAGGGTCTAAAAGCAAAAAATGCACCGCTTTTAGACCCTAAAATTTGGAAATAATCATACAGCCAGGGACGGTTAATGCATCTACATGCAGAGGGCTATCGATTTCCATGACAATGAAACAATTATTCACATAAAAGTGTAAATAAGATATACAAAACAAAATAAACAGAGATGGTAATGCATGTGGCAAGCTTTAACACACCTTCCTTGCCTCTATGTAAACATTTTAAGCTACATACACATGCTTGATTAACCTTGGGTGGGGCAGATGATAAGACTATAGCTTGTGTACCAGAGCCCCCTGGCATTGCCTAGAGATCTAGTATGTGAGAACACACTCACTCCACCCACCAGAAACTGCTCTATTATGTGCTGAATGTCATCTCTCCTCTTTCCTCCATAGTAAGAAATGTATGGACTCTGCTAGTTGATACGTCTGTACAGCCTCGACTCCAACTGTCGTGCAAAGGATCATGGCCCTATCCTCCCTGGGCTAAACTCCTCATACATGTGAAATGTCTATGTTGTTTGCAAAGGAGACACATAGTGACATAGTTAATGGCTATTGTTTTCGTATATTATGTATTGTACTAATTACTGGGTTTATAGTTAGACTAGTAGACCTAAGCCTGTTAACATAATGGGCTCTAGGCCTCCCTCACAACCCCCTCCCCCCCGTCCCTGTGACCGCCACCACATGACAGTACGCATGCGCACGACCTGCCCGCGCACCTGCGCACACTCATGCCCGCCCGCGCGGGCGCATTGTGCTCGCGCGCACTGCGGCCGCACATCCCCACCCCCTGGCCCTATCCTTCTGTCTTAACAGCCGCCCGCGTGCTGAGCATGCACGGTGCAGCAAAAGCACAGACACAGGGACACAGGAAGAGGACGCAGGGACACAGGGGGATTATTAGGTAGGATTGGAATTTTCTACTTAAAGGTTAAAATGATTTAACTGCCATTGCTATACTCTGGGTTAATTGATGGGTAGTGACATTCATGCTATATAATTTTTTGCCTAAAAGTAGGGTGGAAGCCTCTTTTCAAAAAGGACTTGAAATATTAAGTTTCAAAGCACACCTGGGGCTTGATTTACTAAATCGTAAAAACTCATATCACAGCACACGCAATTCCGCGTTTTTTTGCACATTTTTGCACGCAATTGCAAATGTTCATACAAACCGTGAAATTGCGTGTGAAAACGCTAGCGCAGCTGTGATATGAGTTATCACAGTTTAGTGAATCAAGCCCCTGAAGTGAAAGGTATATGGAGTTTGACATGTTTGCTTTATCTAAATGTTTCATAAATATTTTATAATATCTTTTCATGAGACTACACTGAAGATATGACACTTTGATACAATGTAAAGCAGCCAGTGTACAACTTGTATAAATCCCCAGAGAGTTCTCTGTCACAAGGTGCCATGTTTAACTTCCAGGGACCAGTATGAGAGAGTAAGAGTGATTACACCAAATTTAACAGAGAAAACTAAATTTTAGTAGAAAACTCAGGTGAAAAAGTGAATTGCATATGGCCTATGTTCTCCATTCACACCTGAGAATTGTAACACTACTGAGTGACATGACCTCTGGGAGGGAAAATGTCTGATAGGGAATAATTTTCACATTCTTCACTTATGAGGTATACAACTTTTATTGTGAGAGTTTAGACACTAATGGTTGTGTGCTGAGCTATTTTGATGGGACAACAAATGTACACTATACAAGCTGTGCATTGACTACTTCACCTTGTAGTAAAGTGTCATATCTTCAGTGTTGGAAAGAAAAATAGTTCCACAGCAGCCTGGTATCCAGCACCTCCATCAAGGTGTGGGAGGTAGAGCGGCGTTTCTCTACACATACTGTAAGTCAATGAAAAGATATAAAATAAATACAAAAATGTGAGAGCTGTACTCACTTTTGTGAGATTATGTATACGGTTGTTTATTGTTTGAAAGGGCAATGGCCAAAATCCTCTTGCCTGTCCTTATCCTATATCCCATATATAGCATTCTCATGGATCATGGAACTCTGAGTTAGATTTGGTAGTACACAGCACCATTTGCATTTGGTTTTTAGTGGGTCACAGCTTTGGGTCAGTGCTCGTCTATAGTGTGTGGTCGAGGCTATCCTATCCAGACCACTCAGTCTCCCTAGTCAGCATTTGTGACGCTGTTGTCTTGGAAAGAGGTGCTGCATTGTTAATTATGAACACTATTTATGATTTTTGTTGAAAAGCCTGCTTTAAATTAACGACAACACATTTCTAGTGGTGCAATTAAGAAGTTAATATTGTTACGTATATTACTGATGAAAGGATTGGCCCTGATTTTTAAACTATTCCGCTCAGTTCGCTCACAGCAGATGTTTCGGTCCTGTACACTGCCTTTTCACATGTGCAGACGTCTCACTGAGAGCTACAGCAACTGACTGCTTGCAGTGATTACCTGGTATCAGTTGAAAAGGGCGCCAGAGCCACCTGCGTAAAAAGGGTGCTGTCATGAACTTCCATGTTATTTGCAGTGATTAGCCACTGTAAGCGATTAAAAGGGCACCCGTTATTTTATTACAGCTATATCATGGAAATGTTTGGGGCAAATAACGGTTATATCTTTCAAAAATTGTGGCTACAATGATCTTACTGGACACCGTTCATATCTTCAACATAAAATGTGGCTACAACAATCACGCCTTTATTATTATTAATTTAGGTTAGGCACCACCGTGGGGGGGTTAAGGTTTTGTGCCCGGGGTAAGGTTAGGCACTACCATGGGGGGTTAAGGTTAGATAACACCATGGGGAAGCTAAGGTTGGGCACCACCATTGGGGGTTAAGGTTAGGCACGGGGGGGGGGTTTAAGGTTAGGCGCTGGAAGGAGGTAAGGTTAGGCACCACAATGGGGTTTTAAGGTTAGGCACCACTATGGAGGGTTAGGGTTATATTCTAATAATGGCTACATCTGGTGACCTTTTTGTTAATGGAATAAAGCTCATCAGCTACAAACAGCCTTTTTATAAACAAAATCACCTTTTATCAGCTACATCCGGAGCCCTTTTATAAACAAAATCACATTTATCGCTATAGCTGGCGCCCTTTTATAAAAGAAATCATGTTTATCAGCTACATCTGGTGCCTTTTTTTTTCCAGGCGCCTTTTTTTACATGTACGTCGGTAAAGGTTGTGCAACTATATTGTTGTCATTTTGTGGACATTATTTTCATTTGTGTTATTTTTAAAAATAAGCTAACTCTGAGTGTTGTTAAATAGAGGGTGGACAATGATAGGTGCCAATTACTTTTCTCAGTTTCAGCTACCATAATTTCAAATACAATGATGGGGCCTTCTTTATTCATAGTTACAGACTACCCAGCAAGCTCATGGTGAACCAGAACTCCTAGGAGTGTGTAAGGGGCTACAAAGGACCAAAAAGCCATCTTACTAAAATGCTTCTTTATTTATAGAAGGATTAGTCCATGTTTGCAGCACCATAATAAATGGTGGGCAGATGACACACTCTCCATCTTCTATGAGAGCCTTCTTTTTGCATATTGCTAGGATTTCTGGATCAGATTTGTACAGGTAAAGAAAGGTTTAACTGATTAGCACAAGTCTCTCGGATCTCTATCTATACTCCAGAAATGTTGTTTGTCTTTATTAATTTCAAAAGGCTCTACATTTTCATCTTGTAGAACATTTTTAAAGCAAAATATTGTGAAATTGAAGAATAAAATAGCCAGGATCAAATATTTAATTGTTAGTATTACACATCTCCCAAAGCACTGTACAGAAAACATCAAACAATTCACATTATTCCAAATTATTTTTCTGCACAATACATATTATGCCATGCAGAATGTTCTGGCAGGAACATAAGGGGTTATTGGAAAACAAAGAAAGCAAGAAAAGTGGTGACATGGTAATTGAGAGGTCTGGGGGTATTTTATCATACCCAATTGATCAAAAGTGTGTGCGCTTCTTGTGTGCTGTTTGTGCTCACAGCATGTAACTATCGATTAGACTTTTCTCAGTCCTAGAGAAAAAAAGGAAGGCATAAGGTAGAACAGAGAGCAATTTCTGATATTAAATGCATGCATGTATATTGTATATATGGATATTAGAAAGATTCGTGGAACAAATATGTCAAAGTTTATATGCTCGGTACAGAGAGCTATTCTTTCTCTGGCTTGCTTCAAGTACTCCCACAGGGGTGTTACAAAAGTATTAGCAGTGTTATGAACTGAATCGCCTTCTTTATTTGAACTGAGGTTCTGTTAGTTGAACTGAGTCTTTAAATCAATTTTCAACTATCTACAGTCCTTTCACTGACATAGGGCCTCAGTTACCACTGATGTTAATACAGTTCACACATGAAATCAAAAAGGTTTAAAGGCTGATCCCTATGAAATATTTATTTTCTAGCAACACCAGATGACTGAAGACACATGTATGATGTAATGAATTAGTGCAGTGTTACCCAAACAGCAAGAAAGGTACCACTGATAGTATGCATATTTTCTCTGGGTCTGATTTATATTAAGGAATTTATTTATTTTATTTATTTATTTTATTTATTGTATTTATAAAGCTCCAACATATTACGCAGCACTGAATCATTTTGAAGGAATCAAATAGTCTCTGTGAATCAATAGTGAAGATATCATAAATGAGTCAGCAAAGGTGACCTGGATTTTTTAAAATTGTCACTTGGCAAAATATTGCTTCCCTTGCTTAGGTCATTTTGAAATATAGTGAAAGATGCTGAAAAGTATGTAGTGGCTTTATTTGCAGTACCATGCACATGTTTTCTGGTGATGCCAGATAGTTGTTGGTAGGCCACATCTGGACTAGAAATTGTATGGAGTCAGAGAAGACAGCCGCATGTGAAAATTCAGCGCATGGAATGCGGAAGTGAGGTGAGTCTCCCTGCACTGCTCTAAATCTGGAGGAGGGAGCGCTGAAGGGACAGAGGTGAGGGAGGGGGGATTCGGGCCCCCCTTCTCGCCTGCAAAGACGGCCCTGTGCGGGCCTCAGAGCTGCTGGGCTCCCCCAGGCTTCTCCCCCCGCAGTTGCATCCACTGCTGGGGTGATTGTTATGCCCCTGTCTTCAAGCTAACTCCAGAAACAGCACCATCCACTAAAAGCATGGCTGTTGGGGAGCAGCAGTGTGCCTAATTACAAGATCAGTGGTAAGACGCACACAGGAATGGTTGTGTTAAGTGGCAGAATGAATGGGGTTGGTAAAGATTAGAAGACTCAGGCAGCAGGAACAGGTAATTATATTCAAGTAAAGTGCTTTCCCATCTCTCTGGGTAGAAGGTAGAGGAAGAAGAGGGGAGCAGGACAGGGCTAGAGATGTAGCGAACGGTTCGCCGGCGAACTTTGGTGGTTCGCGTTCGCCTGGACCAGGTGAACTTTTGCGGAAGTTCGATTCGACCCATAATGTACTATGAGGGTCAACTTTGACCCTCTGCATCACAGTCAGCAGGCACATTGTAGCCATTCAGGCTACACTAAGCCCTGGAGCCCCCGCCCCCTTATATAAGGCAGCCTCCGGCGGCCATTAGAGTCATTCGTCTGCCTGCTATTAGACAGACTAGGGCAAGCTGCTGCAGATTGTTCTCCTACGGACAGATTAGTTAGGTTCTTGGCTGCTTAGCTTGCTCCTGGCTGATTATTATTGCTTTTATAGCACCCCTCAACAGCTCTTATCAGAGCTAATCCTGTTCTTTTTTTTTATTTATTTTTTGTGTGTGTCAAACTGACACTTTTGTTGCATGCACAGCCTTGCTAATTCATACTGTGTGTGCCACTGCCAGCAGCCCAGCACATTCAGTGACTACCTGTGTGTGTGACAGGGAGCTGCACATTGTACTACCCAGTACTGCATATACCCAGTACCTGTTGTGTTTACTTAACCCACCGTATCACTGCATTTACCTAGCTTGACAACAGGCTTGCTTATTCATACTGTGTGCGCCACTGCCAGCAGCCCAGCACATTCAGTGACTACCTGTGTGTGTGACAGGGAGCTGCACATTGTACTACCCAGTACTGCATATACCCAGTACCTGTTGTGTTTCCTTAACCCACCGTATCACTGCATTTACCTAGCTTTCTGTTGAGTGAACCCAGCTCACTGCATATATAACTACCTTTACTGTTCAGTGAACCCACCTCACTGCATCTAACTACCTGTTGTGTTGAGTGAACCCACCTCACTGCATATAACTACCTGTTGTGTTGAGTGAACCCAGCTCACTGCATATAACTACCTGTTGTGTTGAGTGAACCCAGCTCACTGCATCTAACTACCTGTTGTGTTGAGTGAACCCAGCTCACTGCATATACTGTTGAGTGAACCCATCTCACTGCATCTAACTACCTTTACTGTTCAGTGAACCCACCTCACTGCATCTAACTACCTTTATTGTTCAGTGAACCCAGCTCACTGCATCTAACTACCTGTTGTGCTGAGTGAACCCAGCTCACTGCATATATAACTACCTTTACTGCTGAGTGAACCCACCTCACTGCATCTAACTACCTTTACTGTTTAGTGAACCCACCTCACTGCATCTAACTACCTTTATTGTTGAGTGAACCCACCTCACTGCATATAACTACCTTTATTGTTGAGTGAACCCACCTCACTGCATATAACTACCTTTACTGTTCAGTGAACCCACCTCACTGCATATAACTACCTTTACTGTTCAGTGAACCCACCTCACTGCATATACCTAGCATCCTCCTGAGATGGACAAAATGGACAAACCAGGTAGAGGAAGAGGTAGAGGCAGACCCAGAGTAAGGCCACCTGGCACCGGCAGGTCTGTGCGAGGTGGTGTTGCTGTGATTTCGTGCGGACCTGGCCCAAAATACAGTGCTCAGAAGAAGGCACGTGCCATCACTTCCCAAGATCAGGACGTGCTTGACTATTTAACACAGAACACCTCATCTCCCGCTGCCAGTGCCACTAGCGCTAGTACAAGCACCACATCCGCTGTATTTGACACTTCGTAGGAGTTATTTGGTGGTGGTGGTGGTGAAATCACTGATTCACAGCCACTACTGCAACACCAAGAAGGAGGCGCAGGTACACCACCTCATACGTCTGAGTTAGGTGGCGATAGTATGAACGTAACGTGTGAGGAGGGGGATGATGAACCACCTGAAGTTGGTGCAGTTGTGAAGGTGTCTGAGGAAAGCGAAGCTGGGCAGGAGGATTATGATGATGATTATACGGATGCCACGTATGTTCCACGTAGAGGAGGTGACCAGGGGGACAGAACAGAGGGGGAGTCAGAGAGGAGTAGGAGGAGACGACTCCATGATAGAAGCAGAGGGAGCTCGTCCTCAGAAACAGCTGGGGGCAGTGTCCGGTGCCATGTATCGCAATGCTATGGACACCCAGCCACCATGCCCTTCAACGTCAGCTGCTGATGCCCCCGTAGCGCCATCACCCCAGGGGGGCTCAGCGGTTTGGACATTTTTTAACATGTGTGTCTCAGATCAGAGCAAAGCCATATGTTCTCTCTGCCAGCAAAAATTGAGCCGTGGAAAGGCCAACTCTCACGTAGGTCCAAGTGCCTTACGAAGGCACCTGGAGAAAAGGCACAAACAGCTATGGCAAGAACACCTGAGGAAAAGCAGCACCCAAAAGACAAGCCACCCTCCTTCTCCTTTTCCTCCTTCCGGTGCATCGTCTTCATCCGCTGTCTCCCTTGCACCTTAACAGCCACCCTCCTCCACACCGCCTCTGCCCTTGAGCGGTTCCTTCTCCTCTGCCCACAGCAGTACCCAGCTGTCCGTAAAGGAAGTATTTAAGCATACAAAGCAAATGTCTGCCAGTCACCCTCTTGCCCGGCGTCTGACAGCTGGCGTGGCGGAACTATTAGCTCGCCAGCTATTACCATACAAGCTGGTGGAGTCGGAGGCTTTCCGTAATTTTGTGGTTATTGGTACACCGCAGTGGAAGATACCAGGCCGCAATTATTTTTCACAAAAGGCCATACCCAAACTATACCGTGCAGTTGAGAGGCAAGTGGTGTCATCTATTGCGAAGAGTCTTGGGTCAAGGGTCCACCTGACCACGGATGCCTGGTCTGCCAAGCACGGGCAGGGCCGCTACATTACGTACACAGCCCATTGGGTCAACCTGGTGACCGATGGCAGCAAGCAGGGAGTACGTGGCTGCGCAGCGGACCGACTTGTCACACCTTCATGGCTTGCAGGCAGGCCTCCTGCCCCCTCCTCTCCGCCTGCTACATCCTCTTCGCTGTCGTCATCCTCCTCCTCCTCCTTGGCTGGTGCCGCAATCTCCTCTCCAGCTACACAGCCCCCGCACCCCAGGGCCTATGCTGCATGCTAGGTACGACGGTGTCACGCAGTCTTAGACATGTCTTGCCTCAAAGCGGAGTGTCACACTGGAGCAGCTCTCCTGGCTGCTCTTAACAAACAGGTAGAGCAATGGCTGACCCCGCACAAGCTGGAGATCGGCAGTGTGGTGTGTGACAACGGCAGCAACCTCATTTCCGCGTTGAATTTGGGAAAACTGACACATGTACCCTGCATGGCACATGTGCTGAATCTGGTCGTGCAAAGATTTGTGTCCAAGTACCCAGGCTTAGAGGATGTCCTGAAGCAGGCCAGGAAGTTGTGTGGGCATTTCAGGCGATCTTACACGGCCATGGCACGCTTTTCGGACATTCAGAGTAGAAACAACTTGCCGGTGAGCCGCCTGATTTGCAATAGCCGACTCGCTGGAATTCCACCCTGCTCATGTTCTCTCGCCTGCTAGACCAGGAGTAAGAGGCGGTGGAAGAAGAACAACCGTGGCAGCCGTCACAGGGGGCTTCTGCTGCTCCATGTTCCCGTGGTATTGTTTGTGGCTGGGGGGAGGAAGAGGAGTTGCGTCCCGTCACTGAGGAAGAGCAAGAGGAGATGGAGAGTACATCTGCATCCAGCTTTGTGCAGATGGCCTCTTTCATGTTGTCCAGCCTGTTGAGGGACCCCGTATCAAAAAACTCAAGGCGAATGACCTGTACTGGGTGGCCACGCTACTAGACCCTCGGTACAGGCACAAAGTGACGGACCTGTTACCAACTCAACACAAGGCGGAAAGGATGCAGCACTTGCAGAACAAGCTGTCAATTATGCTTTACAATTCGTTTAAGGGTGATGTGGCAGCACAACGCAATCAAGGTCCCACTGGCAGTAACCCTCCTCCTCCCAAGTCCACGCAGGCAAGGACAGGACGCTCCAGCGATCTCAGGGTGATGTCGGACATGCGGACATTGTTTAGTCCAACTCCTCACCATAGTCCTTCCGGATCCACCCTCCACCAACGCCTGGACCGGCAGGTAGCCGACTACCTGGCCTTGAGTGTGGATGTAGACACTGCGGGCAGCGGCGACGAACCCTTGGACTACTGGTTGCGCAGGCTTGACCTGTGGCCAGAGCTGTCCAAATTTGCCATACAACTTCTCTCTTGCCCTGCCGCAAGCGTCCTGTCAGAAAGGACCTTCAGTGCAGCTGGAGGCATTGTCACTGAGAAGAGAAGTCGCCTAAGTCACGACAGTGTTCAGTACCTGACCTTTATCAAAATGAATGAGCCATGGATCACGGAGGGCTACTGCACGACCGAAGACTAAGTCAGTCTCCACACACAGCATCTCTACCTGCAGGCCACTTGCCTTCTCCACCACCACCAACAGGGTCCAGGACTCTAGGCGGATTCCTGAATTTTTCTGGTGCGTGTACATGCCTGCCTAATTTTTCTGGCTGCACTGCGGGCGGCTGTAACAAAAAAACAAAAGGCATGTACATGTGCCCATCCCCCTTCGTGATCATTACCTTGCCACGGTGAAGGGGCTTGTGTATCACAATGAAGCAATGACCGCCGGCTATTTGAGTGTCTCGGGTGGGGGTGGGACACAAAAGATAATAAGATCGTTGCTTCATTGTGGTCAGACCAAATTTGATCAGCTGGTCAGTCACTGTTGTTCTATCATTGAGCTACCACAGCCCGGCGACCATATGGGCTTGAAAACTGCCACGGCCTACACTCTCGCCACGGTGCGCACCAGTCCAGCACGGCCGTCACTACGCAAACAGCTGTTTGCGGTGCGTTACACAGTGAGTTTTGTGTGTCAGTGTGAAGCAGAACTCTAATTACACTCCCTGATTGATGTATACACATGCAAGATGTTTTAAAGCATTTTAGACCTGCAATTTAGCATTCAATGTGATTTCTGCCCTTAAAATGCTGCTTTGCGTCAAATCCAGATTTTTCCCCGGGACTTTGGGCATGTATCCCACTCCGCCATGCCCCCCTCCAGGTGTTAGACCCCTAGTTAACATGTTTTCCATCACTTTTGTGGCCAACATAATTTGTTCTATTTTTCAAAGTTCGCCTCCCCATTGAAGTCTATTGCGGTTCGCGAACTTTTCCGCGAACCGAACCTTCCGTGAAGGTTCGCGAACCGAAAATTGGAGGTTTGCGACATCACTAGACAGGGCACATTTTGTTGCATCTTAAAAAATAGTCACCTCTAGACAGGTGCTTACAGTGCCTAGAGGAAAATCTGGCACTCGTTGTCCTGACTTCCCTTCTCTGGTTGAATGCTTCGTTGTAAGGGTGTGTCTAATCATTACATGTATTTAAAGGGAATTAAGATGGAGGCCTCCTTCTTTAAAGAATCAGTGTAAGGGCTTTTTTCCATATGTGCTCTTTCAGCTTATGGAAACGCGATCGCAAGGACATCAGACAGTGCATAGACTGCACTGTCTGATGTTTCCATCCATTCCATCCATTCACTACTGAATACCAGCAAATGGTTACCTGCATTTTGGGGCGATTGCGTCCGCGAACCACCCGCGAGGAATCACGTGCATCTTGTGACAGGCTTATTTTAAGCTACTACATTCAATGAATTGGCTGTGATCTGCTGAAGAAAATAGAAATGTGGAATTAAATCTACATTTTCTATTGACTGCTGCATTTCTGCATAAAAATATAAATCAATTTAGCAAATACATAGCTGTTAGAATAAATTGATCTTCAAGCTTACCTATTTTTGTGCAGTTTCTTGAGAAGGTGATATGAATGCATTCTTGCCTGTCTCTACTGCCTCAAGTGCTCTCCTTATGTGGATTTAAGCAAAGGACTACTACTGATATCAGCTTTTGAAGCGAGCTGTAAATGACCCACAAATAATGTTGAAAAATAAAGTATTCTAAAGTACAGTAATGTGCATAGTTCTGTATACATAGGCACAAAGATCCTATGAATATCACAAATCTTCTTGTACACAGAATGGCAAGTGTTGCCGGTCATACTTTACACCATTACGCCTGTACAGTGTGTGGTGGAATAGGATCACCAGTGTACACTGGTACTTACAGGAAAGTAGCTGTACTGCTCCACTGAACTTCCACTAAAACAACTGAAGGCGAAATAAATGCATGACAGCTAGGCAATTAGCACTTTTAAAGAGAGATTAAAAACAAAACTTGCATATGTTTCTGAATTTAACCACTTGAGGACCGCAGTGTTAAACCCCCCTAAAGACCAGGCCATTTTTTTACAAATAGGCCACTGCAGCTTTAAGGCATCTCTGCAGGGCCGTCCAACTCAGCACACAAGTGATCTCCCCCTCTTTTCTCCCCACCAACAGAGCTTTCTGTTGGTGGCGTCTGATCGCCCCCCAGATTTATTTTTTTTTTTACAAATATTTATCTGATTATTTTATAAATTTTACTATTTATTTACAATTTTTTTTACTCCCCCCTCCCTCTTCCCGCCAGCCAAACAGAGTGATCGGTTGTCATAGGTTTCAGCCTGTGACAGCGGATCACTTCCGCAGCTACAGAGGGGGCAGCTGTGTCACACTGCTGTCCCCAGTACAGCGCTGCCTTAGATCGCAGTGTTGTATGGGGTAATTAGATGGCGGTTTCACAGTCTAACAGTCTCCTATCGGCAATCGCCGCTGGGAGGCTGAAGGCGGAGCAGCATTGTGGTCTTTATAACTGAGTATTTTTGAAGATGGGGAGAAGAACCTGGAGAGCTCAGTTTCACTGGCATCCTGTGGGATCTTTCGATGACAAACAATGAGGAGAAACTAACTATCCCTCAGCAGGAGCTTCTGCAGGAGGATCTCCAGATACTTTATGGCATTCTTATCCTCCATTCCCTCTGGTGAGCCAAAAGATGGAGGTTATTGCGTCAGATACGGTTTTCTGCATTTCCCTCCCAATTTACAAGTATTTTGACATGGCACTGGAGCTCCGGTATGGCCATGTTCTGTGCCCTGACCGAGTTCTCCACCTACGAGGTCCAGCATTCCACTTCCCCCACTCGATCTCTCATCTCTGAATTTGGATTCCAGGCTGCCGCTGTCTCACAGGATCTGATTACATTCATCAGGTCAGTGACATAGGGCAGAGGGGAGAGGGGCATCCACTTCTGCGCCATTTTGCTCCTGGTTCGTCTCTCTCCACTTGGCCATTAGCAGATTGTTTTGATGTGGCCAGGGTCTGTGGCTGGTGGTTAGGGGATTTAGCCTTGTCCCCTCGGAGAAGGGGAGAACCTCTCTGGCACTCTAAGGGTCTGTTTCCACTACACGCGGATTCTGGATGCCGAAAACTGACTCCTATGAATGCCTATGGGAAATCTGCATCAGAAAAATCGCAATTAGTGGAAACAGGCCCATAGGCATTAATTGGAGTCAGTTTTTCTGCATCCAGAATCCGTGTGTAGTGGAAACAGGCCCTTAACTGGGCCTCTGTCCCGCAGTTCACCCAAAGATGAGCAGGCCGATGGTTCCAAGTCTTCCTTTGGATGGGTACACCACAGGTCCAGGGTAAGAGAGGGGCTCTGTGCTGCCAATGACAACTGATTATGTAATAAAGCTTTATAAAGAGTGGCCAGGTAATGGAGCCTCAAGCTGCATGTCCGCATGAGTCGCCATGTTGGCAATGCCCCCCCCCCCCCTCCATCCCTCTAGCCTTGCCAAGCACGATTATGGGGACTTGCATGCATGATGTGGGAAAATGCTGCCGATCGCTTTTTTTTTCCCCTGCAAGTGAATTACAATTTCCTATCTGAAGTCCTCTAAATCATCCTAGTGGAAACAAGCCCTTACAGCCCTTGTAGTACCAGGAATATAAAGTATATTTAAGTATAAACATCCAAATTAAGGCCACAGACTGCAGCAAAACACAAAATAGGTATCCAAAACTGAAGATGGTTTTTGATTGAACAATATCCCTTATATCTGATTCTATGGTACCTTTAACAAGGAATTTAGTTAACATCCATTGTTCTGTTTAGGAATCTAATTTTAATGCTACTCTGTTAGGACTGGTGCACACCAAGAGCACGTCTGAGCGCTTTTAAGAATTCTAGCTTTGAAAGCGCTTGGCTAATGTATTTGATGGGATGGATCACACCAGAGCGATGTGATATTAAAAATTAGTGTTTGGCGATAAAGGTGGGAGATTGCTCTAGCTGGGAGTTAGCAATTGTGTTTGTTGCAGACAAATTCTTTACCTAAAGAGTTCTGCAGCAGTAGCTGAACTAAAAAAATCAAAGGTGTGATAAATTCAATTTGTATCTAAAACTACATTTTAACATGGCGGTTTGTAAAACCTGCACATACAATAAAAGGTTTGCAATGTGCGATACAAAATATGATAAAAGTACACTTGTGCATTCAGCTACTCCATGTGTTGTGTCACATAGGCTTTAATCACTTTAATGGTATACTGCACTATACAAGGCAATTCATTAGGATTTGGCACACAAATGAAATTATATATATGACAGATAAAAGAGTTTTAGAAATGAAAACAGACTTAAGTGTATTAATATTAATAATAATTAACCTTACATGGCATGATTGCTATGTTATTCTTTCCTTCAATGTAGCATTAGAAAAAAAAGTCATGGCACCATATAGTTTATTATTATTTCAAACATTATGGGTAATACAATATGAACCTAGCTTGGGATTATCCATTAATACATAAAACATCATTAGGCACTCTTCTATTCCATGCTTAAAGACAAATGCTTTGCTGCATTAGTTTGTCTGCATCATCCTATGTGGCCTCTTTCCTCCCTTCCAGCGCATCCTCACCAGCAACCCCCCTCCCTTTCTTCCATGATCAATTTTATGATACTAAACATTGCTTGGTAATGTTTCCGGAATCTCTCTCAGTCCTGTTTAAAAATTCTTAATTAAGCAGATTTTTTTTGTTTACACTTGAAGTAATTGTACTTTAAAAACCAACAATAAACCATTATGTGTTTTCCATTAGGCCGATATCGCTCTCGGTATGGATACTAGTCCGACATAAAAGAGGAAAGAGAAAATCTCCAGCCAGAGATAGTAAGGTCCTGCCAAGCTCCACTTAAGAGGGAAGCTTCCCACCATTCTGCTCATAAGATCAGAGAAGGGGATAAGAAGGGTAGAAAGGAAGAAATACAGACAGAGTACATCAACCCATCTGTCTTCCATTCAGATGATCTCTGGTTACCAGATAAATGCAATCATGTTGTAGTGCATTTATCTTCAGGTTAAGTAAATGGACAAGAAAAGCTAAAATATTATTCAACTGAAAATAGTGAACCCATTAGCCAGTGTTATATGGATTTTGTGCTAAATGACACCTACCCGTATTCAAACAAATAATAAAAAGACTTTTAACTTGCAGAAATTGAAGGCTATCATGACAATGTTCTTACAATGCTATGCAGTGGTTTGGATGGAGTAATAAGCGAACGGCTGGGATCCCATATGACTTTGATAACTCAGGTAGCATACATTACAACAGTCTAAAACATAATCATACCTCGTATAACCAACAAGCAGCAATGCGCGTCACCATGGACACATTTAAAGTTTGCCAAGGCTAAGAACTTATGAACAGCTACAGCGGGGTCTAATATAGCCTGAACAGAATATGATAGCTACAGTATGTTATTATGGTAGCTGTTTGTGTATCCTTTCCTGAGCATTATCTTGCTCCATAATTTCATTCTTTCTTGTGAATTTCTGCTAACAACAAAAGAAGGTAATAAGCTAAAAAGAAAAGAAGGTGTTATGATCTTTGGGGATAGACATGCAAACCACTACCAATATTTATGCTCTATGGCAGCTCCATACACGACAGTGCTCATTCCTGAATACATGTACACAGTCTTCAGCACTGTATATTTTAAAGTCATATTTATCCAGTGCTGGCATGCAATCTAAAACTGACCTTACATATCACATGAATTCTGAGCAAGACCCCATACAATTTTGCAGTGTGCTCCCAGGGATCAATCGTTTCCGCAATGTTCACAACACAACGTTCTTCCCGCCACTTCTTGGAGAACTGAAATGAAATAATTTTGTCACTGCTAACTTAATGACTCCAGCCATGCTAAATGAAATGCAAAGTGGACATACAGCCTACCAGGCAATATCTTTCCCTTTGCAGTTCACAAAAGTATGTTGCGCTCTTCTATGTGAATGCAGGTCAAACACAAACTGCATAGTGTAATTCTGTTACATATGTATGTGAACACGACCATTAGGTGTTCTAATCCTGAGGTTCATATTGTTGAGGAATTGTAGATCATAGGAACAAAGGAGAAGACTAAGAGGACCACTTAGGATATGAACTGTATTCACATACAAAAACACAACATCCTTTTGAGAAATGTGATTTCAACTCTCAGTGTTCTGAGTTTAATGAATGAGATCTGTTTTCAATAATTTAGCGCTATCGGTATAGAGTTACTCATTTGGTTAGTGCTATCTGTATGAAGTCTCTACTTAGACGGGGTGGAGCGCATGTTTGGGTCATTACACCATAATCCAGTAGGTCAGGTGGGAATGGAGTTATAGATGTCAGTTATGTCTGCTTCTTCTTAAGAATGTTCAATGACAGGTTCTCTTATAGAAAACAGCCTGTGCATCCACATGAAGAAAGGCAAGAAAATTCTGTCTAGAAAAGGCATGGGCAAACTTGGCCCTCCAGCTGTTAAGGAACTACAAGTCCCACAATGCATTGCAGGAGTCCGACAGCCCCAGTTATGAGTCATAAAGGCAAATGCATTGTGGGACTTGTAGCTCCGTAACAGCTGGAGGGCCAAGTTTACCCATGCCTGGTCTAGAAGCTCATACAGTGAACGTAATCATATTATTATTATTACTACTATTATTGGTTTATAATGCACCGACATATTCTGTGGCGCTGTACAAAGTAAGAAAACAACAAGGTGTACATAATGATACAGACAATGGTATACATCACTGGGATTCTCAGGTTCTCTATTGTATTCACGTTGTTCCACACATGCGTGCTGCTCCGCCAACGTATTTAAATTTTCTGCGTTGCCCATTGACTTACTGTACATGCATTCTGTCGCTGCGACAGTCCAACAGTAATGCGCTGTTGACTTGCGACGAAGAATAAGGCACTCCTGGATCAACGAAGTGCAACAGGATAAGTGTGCTAGGCCCCATAGACCTTCATTGCTGTTGCATTACCCTGTGTGCAGAAAGGGTAACACAATGCAATGAAACCTGCATAGTGTAAAAGGGGCCTCAAGAAACTGCAAATAAGAGTATCACATAAAGTACTGGACTTTTTTTTTGTCAACTTGCACTTAAACCACTCTTTTCATGAAATATTTTCCAATAAGTTTAGAAAAACTCTTATTGCTGCATGCCCATTGCTATCAATGCTACCACTTTTACAATGATTCCCAGAGTCTTCTTTACAACCAAACAGCTGCAAATTTTGGTTACATGAAATTTGTTTTTACTGTTGCCATTTGCAATCAACTTCAGGGGTTTAGGGATCACCGTAGCATGCATAGAGGCTGCAATGGGAGCTGTAGCCAAGAGGGTCCAGTCTCAGAAGCCAGCAATAATGGGGCAAATGAGGAGAGTAGTAACTCATTTCTCCAGGCTTCACTGGAGAACCACCTTCTCCTTAGCTTCCTTGTCTCTGTAACTCCAGTGCCATGAAATAGCTGGATATAGCTGAGATTTTTGGGGGCTATAAAAGGCGGCTGGATATAACCTAGATTTTTATTTTTTGTTTATAAAATGGTGTCGGATATAGCTGAGAAAAGTGATTACTATGACCTAATTTCTCCCTACTCTCACACAGAACCCTCCCCTGGTGGTGCCTAACCCTAAGACCACCTTGGTGGTGCCTGACCATAAGATCCAGCGCCCTTTTATAGCTGAAAAAATATCTTGGCTATATCCAGCGACTTTTTATAGCCAAACAAACAAAAACTCGGCTATACCCAGCGCCCTTTTATAGCCAAAAAAATCTCAACTATATCCGGCGCCATTTTATAACTGAAAAAAATCTTGCCTATATCCGGCGTCCTTTTACAGACGAAAAAAAAATAAAATCTCAGCTTTACCTAGTGCCCTTTTATAGCCCCCCCAAACATCTTGGCTATATCTGGCACTCTTTTGTAGTCAAAAAACGTGGGTGCTCATTTCACCACCTTATAGTCAAGATTCATGGCAAATAACATTGAAGTCTATGGCAGGACCCTTTTTACACAGATGGTTAAGGCTCTCTTTTCAACTGATACCACCTATACTGGGGAGGAGGAGGTACTTTTGGCTATCTATTTTGCAGTGTTGCTACCAAATACTGGGGCCCCTCCAGGTACCATCTACAGGAGGTACATTAAAGTGTGTGTGGGGGGGCACCACTGACTACCTATACTGGTGGGCACTGCTGGCTACCTATACTTGGGTTATACTACCTAATAATGAGGGCTCCTCCAGTTACCAACACTCATTTTTGGAGGGGATAACCAAAATTTTGCTATAGAGACACGTGATTTCTAACTATACCCCCTGATCATGTCATTAATTTAAAAATGCAAAGGGCCTGATTACCTTTTCTCAAACGGATAATCAGGGGGCTCTGTATGGCTGATATTGTGGTGAAAACTCTCCCACAAGGTGATGTCAGCACTAGGGTGCTGACATCACACTGTGGGAGCCTTGTTGTATTGTGGGAAATAACAGCTGTTTCCAACTGCCAAAAAAGCAGCATCTCTTTCCATAGACATTACCTACCAACAATAAAGAGGTTGCAACGTGATAAGTGTCAGAATGTAAATCAGGGAAAGGAAAGATTTTACAACGGGCAAACACTGATTAAATCATTTATAAATAATTATTTTAAAAATTAAGCACTTTTTTTCATTACGTTATTTTCACTGGAGTTCTCTTTAACCTTCTGCCGCCCGCGTCATGCCAGTAGGCGTGGCCGCGGCGGCAGCAACCAGGACCGCCTAACGCCAATTGGCGTAAAGTCCTGGGGCTCTGTTTTGCATGAGATCGCGCGCATGGTGCGCGCGCATCTCATGCTCGGAGGGCGGAGCTCCGCCCCGCCTTCAGTCTCCGAGCGGCTATTGCCGCTTGGGAGACTGTTTGACGGCAATCACGCCGTCTATTTACTAGGTGCAGCGCTGCGATGAGCAGCAGCGCTGCACTGGGGACAGCCGTGTGACACGGTTGTCCCCATGGGGGAGTAGAGAGCGATCGGCTCTCATAGGCAGAAGCCTATGACAGCCGATCGCCGCAATTGGCCGGCTGTGGGGAGGGAGGGAGCGAGGGAGGGAAGGGATTTAAAGGAAGAGGTTTTTTTTTTTAAAAAGTGACAACACAAATATTTATAAAAAAAAAATAAACATGGGGGGAGCGATCAGACCCCACCAACGGAGAGCTCTGTTGGTGGGGAGAAAAGGGGGGGGAATCACTTGTGTGCTGAGTTGGCCTTAAAGCTGCAGTGGCCAATTTTGCTAAAAATGGCCTGGTCACTAGGGGGGTTTAGCCCTGCAGTCCTCAAGTGGTTAAGGAGAAAAAGGTTCTGCACGAAGGCATAAAATTCAACAGCCATCGCTACATATCTGCAGTGATTGCCATCTAATAGCTGGCAAAGATTCTGCTTCTATCTATTTAAGTAACAGTTTACCTCCATGCAGGATAGCATTGGCCAGAAAGGAAGAGCCTTTTGAACAATATCAGCCCACATGGTTCTTAACACTGCTGAGTGTCTTGCATTAATTAATGACAAGGTGACCCCCCCCCCCCCCCCCCCCCCCCCACACACACACACACACACACACACACCACTTCCACTGACCTAAGAAGGAGCTGGAGGTAACAGTATGGGGGGACTTGTGTTGAAACTTGGGCATCCTATATATTACTGAGGGGGATAATCATTCCTAGGGATTGAGTACAGGGGTACATTAGTACTGCTTGCCTATTCTCACAAAGAAGTAAATGTGAAAAACCTAACCACAGTGAGAAAAATCCCTCCATTAAAAAATGGCACAAGACAAAAATTAATACTTTTGTTGATATCCCTCACTGTAATCAAGGTGAATACAACTGTCCTGGTCACTGCAGTCCTTTGGAGATTCCTCATAAATTCTTCATTGTCTAGTACCCAATGCCCTCGAGTTTGTTAGCCATAAATTAAAATAAGAAAAAACATACCGGAAATTTTCCAGCAAGGGATCAAGGATTAGTTGAATTCACTGCTTACATTTTTGCAAATGAAAGACCTTAGGGGAAAATTGAAATATGCCAATGCTGGGCTCCCAGTCAGTGTTGCGGCAGCATTGCAGCAGAGCAGACAGGGAGTCAAGGGTGTACCTCTGTGGTTTGTCCTTCCTAAGGTACAGAGGCTCATGTGGTTGAGCTTAAAGAAAAGTTTTTTCAACTTAGATAACTGACTAATACCTGTTCATCAAGTGGGATGTGGCAATAATTTACAATAATAGTGAGACATTACTAAATATTCAGAAACAGTCAGTGCTATTGATAATGTAATTTAATGGACAATTCACTTGTGCAGTGAAAAATATACATAAAATCAATTATTCTGAACGACCACTGTAGAATCCATAAGCTCACGTCAGCTCAACATTAAACTTCAGGGAAGTATACAAAAATTATTATGTAACTCATTGATATTATTAAAGTATGACTAAATGCACATACACTAGCATAAAAGTGCCTCATTGAGATGCAAAAAAATTCCATCATGCAAGTTGTATACAGCTTGAAATATGGCAAATCAAATGAAGTTCCTGTCGATTTGTTTGGCCAAACTGCAAGCTGTATACAGTGCAAGTAGGAATTTTTAACATCTTATTGACCATCTGTAGTCACAGCTCCCATTTTGTGGTTGCTAGTGGTTGCTACGGGATTGTATGACATACTGTATTCTGTACCGTTTGCACAATTTTTAAAGGGCTGTCCTTTAAAATAGGCTGCCTAACCTGAATGTAATATCTTATGATAGCTGAGGATGCACTTTGGTCACAAAATCTGTCAACAAACACATGAGGCATATGAAATGGGAAGGAAGTGGTCCATCCTAGTACCGGTACACAAACCTCTTCCTAATTGACAATACATACTTTACACAGAAGACAGCATTCTGAATCCATACCAGCTAAATTAATGCACGCGCATAATGATTGCTGCTCATATGGATTGGGGCTTGATCCCTCAGGCGACAGTTTAGAGTTGAGTGCTGTACAGACGTGTCACTAGGCTACAGCATATATTTTTTCAAGGTTATATTGCTACAACTACTGTATAGTAGTTAATAGTGTTTTTATTATTATAGTTTATAATTACAATGTTGAAAAAGCTAATCTGCCATGTATTGCTTATAGTTCCACATTCTGGTGTCATGCTTCAGAAAGCTCTTGTTTAGACATGAGAGGGACTCAGTAACATTATAGATGACCAAAAAACAGAGTGAGTTTATAGTCAAGTATTTGAAGCTTAGGACGCTTATTGATTTAAGAAAAGAAATCCTATACTGTTCTCCCAGTGCAAAATCCATTTGTGTTTGTCTGAACAACACTAATTAAGTCTGCTGGATAAAAAGGAACTTTAACATCAAATGCAAATGCTTAACAGTTTCTGTGTGGGTATCTATATCTATCAGCAAACATTATAGTTTGAAAAATGTACTTGTTCCTCCAGTATTTTAGATTTCACTTAAGTATAAGATTAAATTCACACTAAAGGGGCCCATGCACTGAGCCGATTAGCGGCCGATCGATCGAAATCAATCGCAAATCGATTGACCGATCGATCGATTTGCGGCCGATTTCGATTAATTTCAATTGATCTGACGTGCTGGAAAATCTAGGTCGATCTGTTGAGATTGCTTATCATTTTGCATTGGACCTAATGGAAATCTGATGGCAAAAAAATGCCATCAGATCGATTCTCAGTAGATTTCATACTGAAATCTATTGGAAATCTGTTCCTAGTAAAAAATGTTCCTAAACACATCAGATACATCAGAAAATCTATCTGATGATCTATCTGCTGTTAATCTAACGAGTGTATGGCCACCTTTAATCCAAAAATAGCCAGTTTTCTAGAATGGAGACAAGTGGATCTGTGCTATCTATATGATCCGTTCAGACATGTCCCCTTTCAATCCATTCATTGTCTTCATTGCAGTAGCAGAACACAAAGTACCATCTTACAGGACCTTTCCAAAAACCACATATGATACGCACACAAAGACACAAGTCAATAGACATCCTTCTCACTAGTGGTTTCAGTGGAAATCATACAAGACAACTGTTTGGGTTCTAAAACTCTTAATAGTTCACTCCAACTTGGATGCTGCAAGGAGAGAAGACAGCCCAGGCAGCATGCCACCATGATGAACATAGAGCACTTCAACGTGGAAGACTTTATAGTGACATAGTGACTTTATAGTGACAGTCAAGGAACACATTGCACTGCAAAACAAACTCCACTCAGACTACAAGAACGTGTTGAGATCCAGGAAGTTGTGGGAGGACATTGTCCAAAGTTATTGCAAGGATTTTAACTCTCTGCCACAGAAACAAAGGGCCAAGGAAGGTAAATAGCTGTCTGCTTACCATATGTACTGGGTTACAGATGGGGTGAGGTTGCTAGAGAGTTGTGGGGGGGTTTTGGGTGATTTGCTATTGGCTTTTTTCTTATGTCTTTCACTATATTCCTCTCTGTATACATGTATATGTATGTTATGACTTTAGAAATGCAAGCATGTTAAAATATGGTTGCATACAACACAGAATTATAAGCATCTTAATGATGGGCTGGCTGTTAGCCCCTTTAGCTGGGCTAGTTCCATATGTTGATGTACTCTTTTTTTAAACTAATGTTGTACGCTTAAAAAAGGGCTCGGTTAAGCCTGAAATGTACTGGTGTAATTGCTTATTGCACCATTGTATATTACCAGAGATGACAAGTGGACTATTTGCACGTATCTTTTTTGACACTAACTTGGCCCTGTTGTGTAAGGCCTCTTGCACATTGCATGTGATTTCGATTTTTTTACGATACGATTTTTTATTCCAATTAAAAAAAGTACTGCTGCTGCTAATCGGAATAAAAAATCAGATCGTATAAAAATTCGGAATGGCATGTAGTGTGCAAGAGGCCTAAATTGGAGTAAAACCATACCGTTTATGAACACTTAAAGAATGGTTAATATGTATGGTATGTACTGCAGCCTCATTTTCATTTATGCTTCCTTGGGCTATTTTTTTTGCATGTGTTGATCCCTATTTGCACCTTTCTTTTCCACATGCAGTCACCTCTTTTGCAGCTTTTGTGGCATACAATCTTGTTTTGTGTGTGTAAAGGGAAAGAGTCCTTAGCATTAGCCATCTCACTCCACTGGCTACCGATAAAATGGAGAATTGTTTGTTTAAGATTGGCTTATTGACATTCAAATCCTTGCACAATCTGGGCCCTTTATACCTGATGGACTTATTGCAACTGCATCACACTCCCCACAATCTTAGATCAAAAGGATGTAATACCTTGGTCACCCCCAGAGTCCACCTCAAAACCTTTGGAGACAGAGTCTTTTGTCATGTTGTCCCTACACTTTGGAACTCCCTGCCACACCCAATCAGGACAGCGCCGTCCCTTTAAGCATTTAATTCCAAACTAAAAAACTCACCTCTTTAGTCTGGCATTTATATGAACACCTGTCACCACTGTAACACAGTCCAGCCTACAACCTTGTCTTGATCTGAGACATAACTATGCGCTTTGAGTCCTATGGAAGAAAAGCGCTTTACAAATGTTATTGTATTTTGTTACCAAGATGCCATTTTGTCTCTTCTAACCACTTCCCCTCCCCCGGGATGTCAGAAAATCATATTAATGCAGAGAAATTATATCCATCTTGCTTTAAGCTCATTATATGTTTTAAAATGTTTTGCAGATTATTTGAGTGAATTTCATGATTTTATTACTGTAAGCAGAGTTCTTCTTTAATCAGTTAGATTGTTGGTCAGAGTAACAGTTAATGTAATTTTTATCAGTAAGCTGTTTGTTCCCTGTACAAGGTTATGTTTTTATTAAGATAGCACTGGAGAAATGTTTTGACTATATTCAGTTCTTGCCGCAATGCAATGCGCTTATGCAAGGCCAAACACACGCACTGCAAAAGCTAAGCCTGCTATACGCTGATATAGTAATCATGTATAGAGATCATGTATAGTGATCATAGAGTTATTAATTAATGAGTTGATCAATAATAGACTTATATAATAAGGTAAATAAGTTTGCTTTCTATATATTTTAGCATGTATTAAAACAGATGGCTGTTTGTTATGAATACAAAAGCAAAACAATAAGCCATGTGATTAAACAAACAGCCACGTGATCAAGACAGTACAACCTGTGACCACAGGGGGCATTCAGAAATCCCTGTTAATTAATGATGTACCAGAGAACATCCCATATTTTTAGAACATAAGATAAGTTGAGAACATACGCATTGATTTTGGCGTCCATCAGATCCAAAAAGATGTCAAAGAACACCACTTGGGTCAAATGATCTAATTAAAATGTTATTGATGTAATTTTGATAAGAAAATACGTAGATTGCTTACGTTAATAAGCCAAGTAGCGTCATATATGTACGCACCTGTTCAGATAACCCGATAGTTTAAAATGTCATAAAATGTCAGAATGTACCAGTTAAAAATAAGTTTGAATTTTGTGCGTCACCATAAAATCCCCTAACAGACGCCATCTTAGAAACTTTACAATAAAACGCCCTGGCAGGCTGGTATATTTGATCATTGAGCCTGAAACTCTACTAAGATCGACTGAGACCTAGAGACTACCTACCTTCCACTGTGATTCTAGAACACAAGAGAGGTAATATGCATTATTATTGGTGAATTTATTGACAATAGCTTATATAAACATTAAAGACTTGTCATTTCAAACTTCAGCAGTTTTTTAAGTTTTTTAGATAACTTTTTTATGCTAAAATTCATATACAATCAGTAAGCATTACTATTTAAATGCAATTGCAAGCTTAGGGACAACTACCTAGCTATGATTGATTAAGATATATCTACTTAAAGTTCTTTATACAAGGATAGAACTTTATATATCATTTTTTTAAGGATAAAGCTATATTTGTGTGTACCATACACGGTACAGTCTTGAGATAACAATTATCGATGGAGGATAAAATCTACAGCAGAAGAATTGCTATATTGATATGATATGGACTTGTTTTACTAAAGAAACTTTGAAAATGTATTTTGGATGATGGACAACAACTGGAGAGATGTATATTCCTGTATATATGCTTTATCTATTTTTTATATCAATATAATTTTATAAAATTCAACAGATGAGTGTTGCATATTTTTTCCAGAGGTAAACCTGTTAACCTATAAATATTCTGTTTATAGTGAGCTACGCACCCACTACTGACTAATCTTGATTATGACGACTTTTTAGACTTGCCTTTTAAGTAGTTTATAATCATTTAAGGCAGATATCGCTAATATATTTGACAGGGACAAGTAACTACATCCCTGCAAATTCCCTCTTCCCCTTGCAGGGATGTAGCTACTGCGTCCCTTCGTGCCGCGCCTCCCGCTTGCCCCCCACGCTCTTCCGTGCTTGTTATCACTGCCAGTGGCGGCTCCAGGAATTTTTTTTAGGGGGTGCTATGCAGGTGCTGGACCAATTTCCGGGGGAGCTGACGCGCGCGCCGCGCCAAAAATGGGTGTGGCTACAACCTGCGGCGCGCGACGCGGCGAAAAAATGGGTGTGGTCATGACCGGATGAGGGCGGGGCTAACTGTAATTTAAAGTGAACCCAGGGTGAGAGTGATATGGTGGCTGCCATATTTATTTCCTTTTAAACAATACTAGTTGCCTGGCAGCCCTGCTGATCTATTTGGCTGTAGTAGTGAACTGAATTACACCAGAAACAAGCCATGCAGCTAATCTTGTCAGTTCTGACAATATTGTCAGAAACCCCTGACCTGCTGCATGCTTGTTCAGGGTCTATGGTTGAAAGAATAAGAGGCAGAGGACCAGCACGGCAGCCAGGCAACTGGTATTGCTTAAAGGGAGATAAATATGGCAGCCTCAATATTATTCTCACCTCGGGTTCCCTTTAAAAGTGCAACGCAAAGACAGAGGGCCCAAGTTTTGGTGACCCTTTTCCCAGAAAATTCACATAATTGTGCAGGTTTTCTCAAGAAAATACACGTAATGTGAGCAGATTTTAACAAAAAACACGTCCAATGACCCCAATATGCACAATCGTTATCAGATATGGCCCCAATATGCACAATCGTTATCAGATATGGCCCCAATATGCACAATCGTTATCAGATATGGCCCCAATATGCACAATCGTTATCAGATATGGCCCCAATATGCACAATCGTTATCAGATATGGCCCCAATATGCACAATCGTTATCAGATATGGCCCCAATATGCACAATCGTTATCAGATATGGCCCCAATATGCACAATCGTTATCAGATATGGCCCCAATATGCACAATCGTTATCAGATATAGCCCCAATATGCACAATCGGTAGCAGATATGACCCCAATATGCACAATCGGTAGCAGATATGACCCCAATATGCACAATCGGTAGCAGATATGACCCCAATATGCACAATTGTTATCAGATATGGCCCCAATATGCACAATCGTTATCAGATATGGCCCCAATATGCACAATCGTTATCAGATATGGCCCCAATATGCACAATCGGTAGCAGATATGGTCCCAATATGCACAATCGGTAGCAGATATGGTCCCAATATGCACAATCGGTAGCAGATATGGTCCCAATATGCACAATCGGTAGCAGATATGGTCCCAATATGCACAATCGGTAGCAGATATGGTCCCAATATGCACAATCGGTGGCAGATATGGCCCCAATATGCACAATCGGTAGCAGATATGGCCCCAATATGCACAATCGGTAGCAGATATGGCCCCAATATGCACAATCGGTAGCAGATATGACCCCAATATGCACAATCCGTAGCAGAAATGACCCCAATATGCACAATCGGTAGCAGATATGACCCCAATATGCACAATCAGTAGCAGATATGACCCCAATATGCACAATCGGTAGCAGATATGACCCCAATATGCACAATCGGTAGCAGATATGACCCCAATATGCACAATCGGTAGCAGATATGACCCCAATATGCACAATCGGTAGCAGATATGACCCCAATATGCACAATCGGTAGCAGATATGGCCCCAATATGCACAATCGGTAGCAGAAATGACCCCAATATGCACAATCGGTAGCAGAAATGACCCCAATATGCACAATCGGTAGCAGAAATGACCCCAATATGCACAATCGGTAGCAGATATCGCCCCAATATGCACAATCCGTAGCAGATATGACCCCAATATGCACAATCCGTAGCAGATATGACCCCAATATGCACAATCCGTAGCAGATATGACCCCAATATGCACAATCCGCATCACCTGAAAAAGAAAAGAAAAACCCATTTACTCACCTACAGCCAGAAGACCTTCTTTCCCGACCTCCTGTCCCGAGTCCCGACCTAATTGTGGCGCGCAGCGCCCGCGCGCCCACGATCCTCTTCCTTCCCGACGTCACCACGAGACTTCCTGCCTGCATGCAGAGAGCAGGGCTACGGGAAAATGGCCGCCCGAAGTCTGCAGAACAGGGCTCCGGGCGGCCATCTTACCGTAGCCCTGCCTGCTGCTCCGTGCTGCCGGTGTGTGAACTGACTTGGCGTCTTTTAGACGCCTGAAGTCAGTTCACTCCAGGGGGTGCTTTGGGGGTGCTTGGACAATTCTAGGGGGTGCTCGAGAACCCCCAAGCACCGCCCTGGCGCCGCCCCTGATCACTGCCGATCATTAGACGGGAGATGAATGAATGGGAATGCAGTTCCCATTCATTAATCTCTGTTCCATGTGAATGGTCACAGGCATCAAAGAGATGCCGTGATCATTTGTTTACTTCCGATGAAACCCTTGTACACATTACTTCCTTTTTAGCATACTATAGAGACACAAAAGGAAGTAATGTGCGAGGACATCTTGTGGCCAAATAGTAACATTACACCTACACACATTTAATAAAAAAAAGACCCACAAATACATTTTAAATTAACACATTAACCCCCATTCTATCCCATAATCACCCGTTTTTTGTATTAAAAAAAATTACAATAAAATAAAATTACATAAATAATTACCTTAGGGACTGAAGTTTTTTAATATGTATGTCAAGCGGGTATATTACTGTTAATTTTGAAAGTATGGGCTTGTAAATAGTGACGGACGCAAAACTAAAAAAAATGCACCTTTATTTCCAAATAAAATATTGGCAACATACATTGTACTAGTGAAATGTTTTAAATGTTGCAATGACCAGGACAAATGGGCAAATAAAATGTGTGGGTTTTAATTATGGTAGTAAGTATTATTTTAAAACTATAATGGCCGAAAACTGAGAAATAATGATTTTTTTTCAATTGTCTTCTTATTCTTCCTGTTAAAACACAGTTAGAATAAAATAATTATTACCAAAAAGTACCCTCCAAAGAAAGCCTAACTGATGGCAAAAAAACATGATATAGATTGTTCATTGTGATAAGTAGTAATAAAGTTATAGGCAAATTAATGGAAGGGGTGCTCACAAGTGAAAATTGCTCCGGTTTTTAATGGAGCACTGTCGCAAAAATCTTAAAATTTAAAATACATGGAAACACATACAAATAAGAAGCATGTTTCCTCAAAAGTAAAATGAGCCATAAATTATTTTTCTTCTATGTTGCTGTCGTCACATTCGGTAGGTAGTAGAAATCTAACATTACCAACAGGTTTTGGGCGAGTCCATCTCTCCATAGGGGATTCTCAGCATGGCCTTTATTCTTTATCTAGATACTCCTGGAAAAAGATTTATAAAAAGATGCTGGCCAGCCTCCCTGCTCACTGCACACTTTTTTGGCAGTTGGACAGAGCAACTGCCATTCACTAAGAGCTTTTGAAAATAAAGAAAACCCTGAAAATTCCCCATGAGGAGATGGGCTAGTCCAAAGCCTGTCGGTAATGTCAGATTTCTACTACTGGGTGCAAGTGACAACAATATACGAGAAAAATAATTTATGACTCATTTTTAGTTTCAGAATTACTTTATTCGTTGTCTTTCAGACAGAATAAAAAGGTAACACCAACTAGTAGCAATAGTAACAGTGAATTATCAAAATTGCGATTTACAATAGTAGGCAGTTGTTATACAACCAGTAAGATAGATTTACTTTGATGTATTGTATAAGTTATGCCAATAGCGGTTAATAAAGATAACATAAGGTATAAAGAATTATTTAAAACATAAAATAATTACAATTTTTCATAGAAACACATGTAAAGGGTATACAGTGTGATCGCTTTATGAGCCTCAGAAGTGAAAAGGATGCTTTGGGTATGCTTTTTTGTGTTAGAATTGGGCTAGGGCTTGTCGGATTTCAGGGGATGTGACATTATTTAGCCAGGATTGCCAAACTTTATCAAAGTGGTGGACCTTATCTGCCAGGTTTGCTTTAATTTTTTCATTGAGCATGGTTTCATGCATTTTGTCTAGTACGCATCTATACACTAGTTGTTGTTGGCGCCATTGGGATGCTATGTAGGTCTTGGTGGCGTTAGCTGCAAATTGGACCAGTTTATGATATGCAAAGGGGATGTCCTCGGGTTTGTATCCCAGAAGAAAGATTTGCGGGTCTAGTTGCAATTGGGTCGAGAGAGTATTATTTAGAGTATTTACTACCTTGGTCCATAGATGCACAACTTTTGGGCACGTCCACCAAGTGTGATACATTGTACCCCTGTCCTGGCACCCTCGAAAACATGTTGGGGGAGTTTCTGGAGAAAAGCTATGTAATTTAGTTGGAACCAGGTAGCTGCGATGTAGTACTCTAAGCGATACCTCCATATTTGTCACCTGTAGGCTTCCCTTAGATAAAGTATCCATACATTGTGACCAATCCTCCTTCTCAATTATTTTGCCACAATCTTTTTCCCATGCTAGCTGGAATTGGAGTTTCTCTTGTGAGGGTTGTGAGTTGAGGGAGGAATAAAGGGCAGACAGCATACCCCTATATAGGGGATCTGATTTTCAGGTATATTCGAGGTAGGTGCTGTTAGTTGTACGTATTGTGGGGTAATTGGTTCTAGCAAAATGCAGTATTTGGAAGGCTCTGAATATTTCAGTAGATGGGAGTATAAGTTGTGCCCTCGTAACTGTCACCGAAGGGATGCGACCATCTGTTATTAGATTACCCAATGTTTTAATATTATTTGTGGTCCACCATCTGAAAAGGGATACTCCATGACCTCCCGAAAAATCTGGATTACCAAATAGTTCTACTAGGTGAGATGTTGGGGATTGTAGGTGGAATTTGAAGCGTGTTTTCTTCCATAGTGTTAATGTTAGATAAGTGAATGGCGAGGAGGTTTTAATGGGTGATAGATTTGTAAGAGATGACCATAGAATGCCTTTCCAACTCAGAGGGTGGACCAAAGCATCTTCTAATGCGAGCCATTTAGGTCTGTTGAGTTCGGCATAAATCATGGGCAGGAAGGCTAGCTGTGATGCCAGGTAATATTTGTATAAGGATGGAACCGACATTCCTCCTTCTTTTTTATGCATCATCATAATTTTACGTTGGATTCTCGGGGGTTTATGGTTCCAAATAAATTGGAATATGTTTTTCTGTAGTCTATGACTCATTTTTAGAGATGGCCCGAACGGTTTACCGGCGAACAGGGTTCCCGGCGAACTTCCGGGGGTTCGCGATAGCAGAGAACCGCAAACTTTTCCGGAAGTTCGGTTCGCCCCCATAATGCATCATTAGGGTCAACTTGACCCTCTACATCACAGTCAGCAGGCACATTGTAGCCAATCAGGCTACACTCCCTCCTGGAGCCACTCCCCCCTTATAAAAGGCAGGCATCGCCAGCCATTTTACTAATTCGTGTGCCTGCAGTAAATAGAGAAGGGACATCTGCTGCTGCTGCAGACTCTCGTAGGGAAAGATTAGTTAGGCTCTTGTAGGCTTCTTAACTTGCTCCTTGCTGATTCTTATTGCTAAAATAGCACCCCACAACAGCTCTTTTGAAAGCTAATCTTGTTCTTGTGATCTATTTTATTTTTTTTACTGTGTGTCCCACTGACACTTGTGTTGCATAGACAGCCTTGATAATTCATACTGTGTGTGTGCCACTGCCAGGCCCAGCACATTCAGTGACTACCTGTGTGTGTGAAAGGTGCACATTGTAATACCCATGACTGCATATACCTGCCTACCTGTTGTTCATAGTGCACCCACCTACCTATGTGAGTTGAGCGCACGCAGTGTCACTGTGCCTGTCCGCTACCTGTCTGTGTGTGACAGGTGCACATTGTAATACCCATCACTGCATATACCTACCTACCTGTTGTTTACAGTGCACCCACCTACCTATGTGAGTTGAGCGCACGCAGTGTCACTGTGCCTGTCCGCTACCTGTCTGTGTGTGACAGGTGCACATTGTACTAACCATTACTGCATATACCTACCTACCTGTTGTTCACTGTGCACCCACCTACCTACGTGAGCGCACGCAGTGTCACTGTGCCTGTCCGGTACCTGTCTGTGTGTGACAGTTGCACATTGTAATACCCATCACTGCATATATCTACCTACCTGTTCTTCTCAGTGCACCCACCTACCTACAAGAGCGTACGCAGTGTCACTGTGCCTGTCCGATACCTGTCTGTGTGTGACAGGTGCACATTGTAATACCCATTACTGCATATACCTACCTGTTGTGTTCAGTGCCCCCACCTACCTACGTGAGGGCACGTAGTGTGATATACCACTCCATGCATACCTGTTAACTGCACCTCTGTGACTGCACATTGTATTAGTCAAGTCATTGCATACCTTTCACTTCATCCCTCCCCCAATATGGACAAAACCAAAGGCAGAGGCAGGCCACCTGGCAGGTCTGTTCAAGGTCGCGCTGTCGTGATTTTGTGTGGCCCTCGACCAAAGTACAGTGTTCAGAAGAAGGCACGTGTCATCAACCCCCAATATTGGCAGGACGTAGTTGACTAACACAGAACACCTCATCCTCGACGGCGTACAAAAATCTTGCATAATGTACTGAAGATGTCAAATTTTGATTCATCAGCCCATAAAACATTCTTCCAGTCTTTGGTAGCCCATTGGTGGTGTTTCATTTGGTGGTGTTTCATGGCCCAGGAAAGTCTCTTTTTCTTATTTTGAAGGATGCGACTTGATCTGTTAAACCTGCATCTCGCAGTCTTCTCTTTACAGTTGAAACGGAGACTTGCTTACGACAACTTTTAAGCTGTGTTTGAAACTTTGGTATCGTAAGCTGCCTATCATACAAACTGTTGACTTTCACATCATTGTTTTGTGATGCTGTTGTGGCTTTGGGTTTACCACATCTTCTCCAGTCACACTTTTCCCAGTTTCTAAGTCGCTTTTTGATTGTGAAGGAGTCACTGACACCTTAACTGTCTTTGCAATTTCTCTGTATGAAAGACTTACATTTTGAAGTGTGAAGATGTTTTGTCTCTCTGCTATTGTTAATTGCCTTTTCATCACCAGGCTTCATCACAACACCCTGACAAAGCCTGAGTATGTGGGCAGGGCTTACCTTGCGTGAGTCTAGGAGTGCTCCAGGACCAAGCCCACAGCTTACCGCAATCCAGCATGCATGCTAACTGCCAAGGGACAAGGAGGTAGAGGCTGTGGCTTCCCTTACACCTAACAGCTGAATCATCCTTACACCTTGGAGCTATATCCAGCAGAGGGGACCTCCAATATGTTCTAACTAGGAGGTGAAGAACTGTATTTGGAAGTACTCTGAGGTCACGTGAGTCACATGTGTCACGGAAGAGCCGCGAGAAAAGAAAACGCAATCGGTTTCCTGCACCGATTGTCGCGGACGTGCCAGATCATAATTTGATGTGTAGGTCCTTGCAGTCAAGCCTGGGGGTCTCTGTTTTCTTCATAGCAGAGTTCTTTTCATGAGAGCAAAGTATGCTCTCTGATAAGACCTGTTTGTGTAATTAACTTGATCAAAAGAAGTTCCTTCAAGGGCCAGTGACACCTAAGTGTAAAGACTTCCCAGCAGTAAGCCCTTTCATAGAGCATCTTTTCATGGGGATTCATTTGTTCTCCAGGGAAGCCAGTGTTTAAATTTAATTACCTGGTTTAAAGAAACTTCTCTCTCAGCAAGTGTGTTTTAGTACCATTTGGCCTAAACTACTTTAGGAATGCAGGAAGCCCACAGCAGGGAGCCCATTGAGAAGTTGGTCTCCGGTAGACATGGCAAAACCATGCAAACAGCCATAGGAATACATGGAGTATATGATTTTTCTTGTTTAAGGGATACCGTTTATATGAGATGTATGTAAATTATATCATTCTGCTGGTCCAGATTTTATTAATATTTTAATATTAAATTGATGCCACTGACATACCCAGAACCCGAGGTATTCCGTTACTTCGTGGCAGAGCATGCGACACCAACCACGTTTTAGGATTCTGAATCTGTGACTATTATGTGTGTGTGGGAAGCACAAGCTGAAATATGGAAAATGTCATATTTGGTGGGCACAAGAAACCCACCCAAGAGGTTAACTGCACCCTGTTCAGCCCCTGGGCTGAACCTGAGACCCCACCCAAAAATGTGGGTCATTCAAAAGAACTTGACAGGGACTCCACCCTTGAGTCCTACAAATTCCATTGTCACGAAAGCATGCTGCTGCTAGCCAGAGGACCATGTGGTTAGCGGCCATCTTGTCTGAACTTTGCTCTGGAAACAAAAGAACTTCACGTGTTTTCCCAGAAAGGACATATTTTCACCTGAACCTAAGTATTCATATTTTCTTCCCTTTTTATTTTTATACTGCGCTACTATTGTCTCCATAATTGTTGATTTTAATGATTTTTCTGTATATATTATTTATATTGCATTTATAATAAAAGACTTCTAAAAATCATTTATTTTTCGTCTATGCCAACTATTCGGCAACACAAAACAAATCCTAGCCTTCCGAAGAGTCGCTACTACTGTTGATAGCTAGATAAAATAGAGTGTGTTTTAACCATTTTATTTGCAGGTATTAGTATCAGTAAAGTTAGGTCTCCTGCCCTTCTGCAGGAGTGGTGGCAGTTCTATACCCTGAAATAGTGTGTAATTTTTGTTACTGTAACTCACAAGCTCCCTTCTAACCTGTCTGCTGCCAAAATTCCAGTGGTTTCTGCGCACCGATTGCGACCCCAAATTGCATGGTCTGTGTGCTGGAACCGATTGGAAGACATTGTGTGGTCTGGCCACTAGGGGGTGTGTGACAACATGGATTAGCGGCCAATGCATATTGGGCATCTGGATATTGCCACAAGCACACCCTGCTATCTACCCCACTCTGAAGAGGACAATAAGCACATTTAGGTGTGGTGAGTGTAGGACTGAATGTAGGATCACGTGGTGGTATGTGGAGCACTACCTTTATTTTAAATGTTTTTATGGTTTGCTATTATGTGCACCATTTATACTTGAATAATATACTTGATATTATTTAAATTTTTCTATAACTTATCGAGTTACGGTGCCATCTTTTTTTTTTTTGTCAATACATTTTTATTGAATTTTCCAACAATAAACTTACCGCAGGTTGTATACGTTGCTTACAGTATATATGCATGTATTTTTCTTTACATACACTTTTAACCACTTCCCGACCGCCGTATATACAATTGGCGGCCGGGAAGTGGACCCCGCAAGGACCGCCATATTGACAAATGGCGGCGGTCCTTGTAGGGGCATGGGCGGAGCGATCGCGTCATCAGTGACGCGATCCTCCGCCTTCGCCTGGCGCCACTCACCCGCCGCAACATCCCGCCGGCCATACGAAAGCGCCGGCGGGATGTTAACCCGACGATCGCCGCATACAAAGTGTATAATACACTTTGTAATGTTTACAAAGTGTATTATACAGGCTGCCTCCTGCCCTGGTGGTCCCAGTGTCCGAGGGACCACCAGGGCAGGCTGCAGCCACCCTAGTCTGCACCAAGCACACTGATTTCCCCGCCCCCCTGCCCCAGATCGCCCACAGCACCCATCAGACCCCCCCTGCCCACCCCCCAGACCCCTGTTTGCACCCAATCACCCCCCTAATCACCCATCAATCACTCCCTGTCACTATCTGTCAACGCTATTTTTTTTAATCCCCCCCTGCCCCCTGCTCCCTCCTGATCACCCCCCACCCCTCAGATTCTCCCCAGACCCCCCCCCCAGACCCCCCCCCCCCATGTACTGTATGCATCTATCCCCCCTGATCACCTGTCAATCACCTGTCAATCACCTGTCAATCACCCATCAATCACCCATCAATCACCCCCTGTCACTGCCACCCATCAATCAGCCCCTAACCTGCCCCTTGCGGGCAATCTGATCACCCACCCACACCAATAGATCGCCCGCAGATCCGACATCAGATCACCACCCAAGCGCAGTGTTTACATCTATTCTTTCCTCTAAACACCCACTAATTACCCATCAATCACCCATCAATCACCCCCTATCACCACCTGTCACTGTTACCCATCAGATCAGACCCTAATATGCCCCTTGCGGGCACCCAATCACCCGCCTACACGCTCAGATTGCCCTCAGACCCCCCCCCTTATCAATTCGCAAATGCAATATTTACATCTGTGCTTCCCTGTAATAACCCACTGATCACCTGTCAATCACCTATCAATCACCCCCTGTCACTGCCACCCATCAATCACCCTCTGTCACTGCCTCCCATCAATCAGCCCCTAACCTGCCCCTTGCGGGCAAACTGATCACCCACCCACACCAATAGATCGCCCGCAGATCCGACATCAGATCACCTCCCAAGCGCAGTGTTTACATCTATTCTCTACCCTAAACACCCACTAATTACCCATCAATCACCCCCTATCACCACCTGTCACTGTTACCCATCAGATCAGACCCTAATCTGCCCCTTGCCCTCAGACCCCCCCCTTATCAATTCGCCAGTACAATATTTACATCTGTTCTCCCCTGTAATAACCCACTGATTACCTGTCAATCACCTGTCAATCACCTATCAATCACCCATAAATCACCCCCTGTCACTGCCACCCATCAATCACCCCCTGTCACTGCCACCCATCAATCACCCGCTGTCACTGCCACCCATCAATCAGCCCCTAACCTGCCCCATGCGGGCAATCTGATCACCCACCCACACCAATAGATCGCCCGCAGATCCGACGTCCGATCACCTCCCAAGTGCAGTGTTTACATCTGTTCTCTACCCTAAACACCCACTAATTACCCATCAATCACCCCCTGTCACTGCTACCTATCAGATTAGACCCCTATCTGCCCCTAGAGCACTCAATCACCCGCCCACACCCTCAGAATGCCCTCAGACCCCAGCCCTGATCACCTCGCCAGTGCATTGCTTGCATCTATTCCCCCCTCTTATCACACCTTGAGACACCCATCAATCACCTCCTGTCACCCCCTAGCACACCTACCCATCAGATCAGGCCCTAATTTGCCCCGTGTGGGCTCCTGATCACTCGGCCAAACCCTCAGATCCCCCTCAGACCCCCTTCCGATCACCTCCCCAGTGCATTGATTGCATGATGGGCAGCACGGTGGCGTAGTGGTTAGCGCTCTCGCCTTGCAGCGCTGGGACCCCGGTTCGAATCCCAGCCAGGGCACCATCTGCAAGGAGTTTGTATGTTCTCCCCGTGTCTGCGTGGGTTTCCTCCGGGTACTCCGGTTTCCTCCCACAGCCCAAAAACATACAGATAAGTTAATTGGCTCATCCCTAAATTGGCCCTAGACTACAGTACTTACACTACATAATACAAACATAGACATTTGATAATAGTAGGGATTAGATTGTGAGCTCCTTTGAGGGACAGTTAGTGACAAGACAATATATATATACTGTACAGCGCTGTGTAATATGTCGGCGCTATATAAATACTAAATAATAATAATAATAATAATAATAATAATAATAATCTATTTTCCCCTCTAACCACCCCCTGAGACACCCATCAATCACCTCCTGTCACCCCCCTAGCACTCCTATCCATCAGATCAGGCCCAATACAACCTGTCATCTAAAAGGCCACCCTGCTTATGACCGGTTCCACAAAATTCGCCCCCTCATAGACCACCTGTCATCAAAATTTGCAGATGCTTATACCCCTGAACAGTCATTTTGAGACATTTGGTTTCCAGACTACTCACGGTTTTGGGCCCGTAAAATGCCAGGGCGGTATAGGAACCCCACAAGTGACCCCATTTTAGAAAAAAAGACACCCCAAGGTATTCTGTTAGGTGTATGACGAGTTCATAGAAGATTTTATTTTTTGTCAAAAGTTAGCGGAAATTGATTTTTATTGTTTTTTTTCCGCAAAGTGTCATTTTTCACTAACTTGTGACAAAAAATAAAATCTTCTATGAACTCGCCATACACCTAACGGAATACCTTGGGGTGTCTTCTTTCTAAAATGGGGTCACTTGTGGGGTTCCTATACTGCCCTGGCATTTTAGGGGCCCTAAAACCGCGAGGAGTAGTCTAGAAAACAAATGCCTCAAAATGACCTGTGAATAGGACGTTGGGCCCCTTAGCGCACCTAACAGAATACCTTGGGGTGTCTTCTTTTTAAAATGGAGTCATTTGTGGGGTTCCTATACTGTCCTGGCATTTTAGGGGCCCTAAACCGTGAGGAGTAGTCTTGAAACAAAATTTCTCAAAATGACCTGTGAAATCCTAAAGGTACTCATTGGACTTTGGGCCCCTTAGCGCAGTTAGGGTGCAAAAAAGTGCCACACATGTGGTATCGCCGTACTCGGCAGAAGTAGTACAATGTGTTTTGGGGTGTATTTTTACACATACCCATGCTGGGTGGGAGAAATAACTCTGTAAATGACAATTGTTTGATTTTTTTTACACACAATTGTCCATTTACATAGAAATTTCTCCCACCCAGCATGGGTATGTGTAAAAATACACCTCAAAACACATTGTACTACTACTCCCGAGTACGGCGATACCACATGTGTGGCACTTTTTTGTACCCTAACTGCACTAAGGGGCCCAAAGTCCAATGAGTACCTTTAGGATTTCACAGGTCATTTTTGTTTACTACTCCTCACGGTTTAGGGCCCCTAAAATGCCAGGACAGTATAGGAACCACAGTAATGACCCCATTTTAGAAAGAAGACACCCCAAGGTATTCCGTTAGGAGTATGGTGAGTTCATAGAAGTTTTTATTTTTTTGTCACAAGTTAGCGGAAATTGATTTTAATTGTTTTTTTTCACAAAGTGTCATTTTCCGCTAACTTGTGACAAAAAATAAAATCTTCTATGAACTCACCATACTCCGTACTGAATACCTTTGGGTGTCTTCTTTCTAGAATGGGGTCATTTGTGGGGTTCCTATACTGCCCTGGCATTTTAGGGGCCCTAAACCGTGAGGAGTAGTCTTGAAACCAAATGTCGCAAAATGACCTGTGAAATCCTAAAGGTACTCATTGGACTTTGGGCCCCTTAGCGTACTTAGGGTGTAAAAAAGTGCTACACATGTGGTACCGCCGTACTCAGGAGAAGAAGTATAATGTGTTTTGGGGTGTATTTTTACACATACCCATGCTAAGTGTGAGAAATACCTCTGTAAATGACAATTGTTTGATTTTTTTTACACACAATTGTCCATTTACATAGAAATTTCTCCCACCCAGCATGGGTATGTGTAAAAATACACCCCAAAACACATTATACTACTTCTCCTGAGTACGGCAATACCACATGTGTGGCACTTTTTTGCAGCCTAACTGCTCTAAGGGGCCCAAAGTCCAATGAGCACCTTTAGGCTTTACAGGGGTGCTTACAAATTAGCACCCCCAAAATGCGAGGACAGTAAACACACCCCACAAATGACCCCATTTTGGAAAGTAGACACTTCAAGGTATTCAGAGAGGGGCATGGTGAGTCCATGGCAGATTTCATTTTTTTTTTGTCGCAAGTTAGAAGAAATGGAAACTTTTTTTTTTTTTTTTTTGGTCACAAAGTGTCATTTTCCGCTTACTTGTGACAAAAATTAATATCTTCTATGAACTCACTATGCCTCTCAGTGAATACTTTGGGATGTCTTCTTTCCAAAATGGGGTCATTTGGGGGGTATTTATACTATCCTGGAATTCTAGCCCCTCATGAAACATGTCAGGTGGTCAGAAAAGTCATAGATGCTTGAAAATGGGAAAATTCACTTTTTGCACCATAGTTTGTAAACGCTATAACTTTTACCCAAACCAATAAATATACACTGAATGTTTGTTTTTTTATCAAAAACATGTTTGTCCACATTTTTCGCGCTGCATGTATAGAGAAATTTTACTTTATTTGAAAAATGTCAGCACAGAAAGTTAAAAAAATCATTTTTTTGCCAAAATTCATGTCTTTTTTGCTGAATATAATAAAAAGTAAAAATCGCAGGAGCAATCAAATAGCACCAAAAGAAAGCTTTATTAGTGACAAGAAAAGGAGCCAAAATTCATTTAGGTGGTAGGTTGTATGAGCGAGCAATAAACCGTGAAAGCTGCAGTGGTCTGAATGGAAAAAAAGTGGCCGGTCCTTAATGGGGGTAAAGCCCTAGGTCCTCAAGTGGTTAAAGCAATGGGTAAACAAAGGATAACAACCAAGTCTTATGGCAACCTATAAACCACTGTACAGGATTACATACATGCAAAGATAAATGTCTTCAAATATACTGAGAAGTATGGGCAACAACCCAGTTCTTGTTTTCTACTAGCTATTGATAACTTGAGAACTCTTAAGTACTAAACCTAAGGTTGTAGATTTCCAATCGTCATATGGCAATCTAAACCTATCGCTCCTTATTTTTGTGCGCCTATCAAGGTTTCCAACTACCTTGGTTCTTTCCCGATGTGACGCTGTAACCCCCAGACTCTCCATATCTTGGTAGCTGGGGTTATAGCTCAGAGAGGAGGGCCTTTAATCAGAGGGGAGGGTGGGAGGGGTTGGTGGGGGGGCGGGGGATAGGGAGTGGATCCATGTCTATCATAATTCTGGAGTTACTCCAGCTTGGTGTACTTTTATTTCTTTGTTATATCCATCAGGTCTGGATCATTTATAATGTTTATAGGGTCAACATTGTCCAGTTAAAAGACTAGTGATCTAAATGTATATTTTGGTTATTACGGAGTTTAAATAGTTTCTCCATTTGGAGGTTGAATTTGAGTGTGTTTATTAAGTGGCCAATACTGGGTTTGTCGGCTTGTTTCCAGTTGGACACTATTAGCTGACGGGCAATGCATAAGATATGGGTTGTGACCAATCTTAAATTTCTAGGGATTTGATCTACGTCTAGAGAAAATAGGGCCATTCTAGGGGATAATTTGAAGTTAGTGTCCAAAATTTTGGAGAGTATAGTTTCTATTTCCTCCCAGACGGTGCGTATTGTGGGACATTCCCATAAGATATGTATTAAGGTCCCTGGATGGGAGCATTGCCTCCAGCACAATGGAGAGTTATTTGTAGAGAATTTGGAAAGCTTGAGCGGGTAGTTTCTATGTGGGAAGCGCATTTTGAGTATTTCCTGATATTTGTGATGGCTCTGTTTATTTCTGATAGATTTATTGAAGTCTGAAGATCATATTCCCATGTTCTTAGATATTTGTTTAAGGTGGAGGCACTATTCTTAGTAATCCAAGAATGCCATAAAGTTATACCTCCTTTTTGATGTATAGAGTTAGTTATGAAAGCCAAATGTCCGTGGGAAATTCAGATAAAGTTAGAGGACTTTTCTTGTGAAGGTGAGCTATCTGGACATAGCTATATTGTTCCAAGTCAGGAGTTTGTACTTCCACTTGAGGAAGGAGAAAGACTGAAGTTGTTTATTAACTATGATGTCATTCAAGTGTGATATCCCATAAGATATCCATCTGGTAACGTTAAGGTTGGGGATTATAGAGTTAAGGGTTTGGATAGGGATATTAAGTGTGGTCATTTTTTATGAAGACAGATTCAGATTATTGACATGTTTCCATGCCAGGGCAGTGGTTGTTATAAATGGATGTGGTTGGGTTTTGAGGGACTTACCCATTAATATTAGATAGATAATATCCTGTAGGGGGATGTTTTATAGATTTTTTTTTCTAAAAGGGCCCAGGATTTAGTTGGGGTTCCAATCCACCAGAAATGTGACATGTCTAATAGAGACGCGTATTGATACTTTTGGGGGTTGGGAAGGCCAAAGCCTCCTGCTTTACTTGGGGTGGATAAGGTTTGAGTAGAGAGTCTATGTTTCTTAGCTCTCCATATGTACTGGGATACTATTGAGTTTAGGGTCTTGAAAAATGTTGGTGGTAACGTTATTGATATAGTTCGGAAATAATACAGGATCTTAGGAAATATAAACATTTTATATGCTGCTATTCTGCTAGTCAAAGAAATTTCCTGAGGGAGCAAATTCGATAGATCTTCCTTTATTGTTTGTAACAAGGGAGGAAAATGGGCAGAGTAAATCTTTTTAATCGAAGGAGGTATGGTGATTCCTAAGTATTTGATACCTGATTTAGCCCATGTAAAGGGGTACTCTCTAGAAATTTTGCTTTTAAGTGAGTGTGACAGATTTATTCCCATTAGTGTAGATTTATGGTCGTTCACTTTGTATAATGAGACTTTAGAAAATTCTGCCAAAGCTTCACATATTGCTGGGAGAGATTCAGAAGGGTTTCCCATTGTAATTAGCACATCATCTGCAAAAAGGTTGATTTTTGCTTCTAACTTACCGCAGGTGATGCCAGTTATAAGAGGATTCATGTGAATATACTCTGCCAATGTCTCCATCATTAATACAAATATTAAAGGTGACAGGGGGCACCCCTGCTGGGTTCCGTTGGAAATAGTGAAAGTTTTGGATATAATTCCTGCCACATTAACACATGCTGTAGGGGTCTTGTATAAGGCCAATATGGCTTGTTGGAAGTTCCCACCTATCCCAAATTTGCTCAAAACAGCCTCCAAGAATCCCCAGTGGACCCTATTGAAGGCCTTCTCTGCATCCAAAGCTAGGAACAGGGAAGGCCTTCGAGAGGACTCCACTTTGTACATTAAGTTCAAGACTCGCCTTGTCCCATCCGCCGCCTGCCTACCCTTAGTGAAGCCCACCTGGTCTAGCGCCACTTCAGGCAATAGATCAAATATTCTTTTTGTCAAGATCTTTGCGTAAAACTTTAAATCGTTGTTCAGTAGTGAAATTGGTCGATAATTGGAAGTACATGTGGGGTCCTTACTGCCTTTGGGAAGTACTGTTATGATTGCTTTGATAAATTCTGGGGGTATGTTACCTGATGTTATGAATTTGTTCAAGACTCTTGTGAGAGCTGGGGCTAAAAGAGTAGCAAAGGTTTTAAAATATTCATTGCTGAAGCCGTCCAGGCCTGGGGCTTTGTTGTTTTTGGAGTTTTTTATCGTCTTGAGTACTTCTGAGACTGTGATTGGAATATTTAGGAGGTCAGCTTGCGCACTTGAGATCTGAAGGAGATTTAGTTTTGCTAAAAATTCAGAGATCAGAATTGGATTTGGTTGGAAGGTGGTGGGGTCGTCTTTTAAATTGTAGAGTTTCCCATAATAATCGCTAAAAGTGTCAGCTATTTGTTGGGGATTTGATAGTAATTGGTTCGTAAGGGGATGGGACAGTTTTAAGATTTTAGTTCTGGCCTGTTTGTTTTTTATCAATTTTTCTAATAATGGGCTTGCTTTATTATCTTGGTGATAATGCACAAATTTTAATTTTGAGATTCTGAAATCATATTCAGAGGCTAATGCCATTCTAAGCTCTTGTCTAAGGTCAAAAAGTACTCTCTGATTTGTTTTTGGGGAGATTTTTTGGGAGGCATCAGCAATTTTTGAGAGGATTAAATCTATTTCCTTTGATTTAGCTTTTTTTGTACGGGCCCCTAATTTAATCAGTTCCCCCCTCAGGACAGCTTTATGAGCTGACCAAATCACTACATCTCCAACCTCTTCAGATGAATTTGATTCAAAATATTCAGATATTTTTTTAGAAATCAACTTTTGATTTATGCCTGGTAAGAGTAGAGAGCTATTCAATCTCCAAGGTGGTCTGCTAGCCCCAGGTGAGCCCCCCAATTGCAAACTAATTGGTGCGTTGTCCGACCAAGTGATCGAATTAATTTTAGCCTTTTGTGTTTTTTGCAGTGTGTACCTGTCCACCAAAAAGAAGTCTATTCTGGTATACGTGCGGTGTACTGGGGAAAAGAAAGTAAAGTCTTTTTCCGCCCCATGTGTGGCCCTCCACGGGTCATATAAGTCCAATTTAGCAAGCAGTGTTGGGAGTTGTTGGGAATATTTTAACTGGGAATTTGTTGAATCTAATTTTCTGTCGTATATAGAATTAAAATCTCCTCCTATTACCAGGCACGAGGAAGGAGATCTTTTCAGCTTGGATAGAAGATTTCTGAGAAACTTAATTTGGCTATTGTTGGGGGAATAGAGGTTTAGGAGAGTATAGTTGGTATTGTCCACAGTGCATTCAATCAAGATGAATCTGTCTTGCGAGTCTTTCTCTATTGCTTTGATGTCCACTTTCAGATCCTTATAAAAGGCGATAAAAACTCCCCTCTTCTTCTTTTCAAAATTGTTGAAACATATTTGTGGATAGCATGGGTGGGAGCATTTAGGAGCTTTACCTTCTTGGATGTGAGTCTCTTGTGCGAATAGTATATCAGTATGTAGGTTTAAAGCTTCCTTCCATAAGGCGTGTCTCTTAACTGGGTTGTTGAGACCCTTAACATTGATTGATGTAAAATTAGGCATTGTAGTTCAAGATAAAGGGCTTTGGTTAATAGCTGAAGGTTCTTATAACAATATGGATGTACTGGATCCTATGGTGGGGGAGTGGGGAAAGGGAGACAAGGTGCCCGAGGATTGTTGACAGGTAGCTAGTAACTCTCCGTGTGTATAAGCTATAGCATAACAAAAGTCTAGGAGCTGATAATAAAAACAACAAAGAGAAAAATAATCTCAAAAACAGCCACAAAATGGTCTTGCTCATACCATCTATAGGTGGGGGAAGAAGGTGAATCAATCTCTCCAACATCAATGGATCCACCTTCTAGAGAGCTAGATAACACTTGGGGCGAACCTCCTAAATGCAGTTAAGTAGCTGGGTGCCAGTCTGGTTGTATCTTGGAGGAACGTTGCTGGCGCTGGGCTTTGGGAGAGCTGTGGGTGATTTGGATTCCCCATGCATTCAGTTGTTTTGTTCCTTCCTCCGGGGTGGAAGCAACCGAAACCTTCCCTTCCTTATTAATTAAAAGTTTGGTGGGGAATCCCCATTTATATGGGATATTCTTGTCCTGGAGAGCCTTTGTTATGGGCCACAATGCTCTTCTTTTAGCCAATGTAGCTTGCGAAAGGTCCGCAAATAAAGTGATGTCCTTGTAAGGATCTGGCAGGGAGCCATGTTGCCTTAAATAATGCATCAACTTTTCCTTGGCGTGATAAAATTGAAAGTTGCAAATAACATCTCGGGGTGTGGAGTCAGGCAGGTGACTGGGCCGAGGTAGTCTGTGGGCTCTTTCGATACAGAGCTCGATGTCAGATAGGTGAGGCAGGGCAGAGTGCACAATTTTCTTTATAAGGTCTTTCAATTGAGAGGTGGGAACAGCCTCTGCAATCCCCCTTAGCTTCAAGCTAGATCTCCTATTTCGGTCCTCTAAATCGGTTGCTTTGGATTTCAACCATGCAATATAGTTTTCGTTCACATCTATGCAGTCCATCGCTTTATTAAATTCTGTAGTAAGGGATGACACACTTGTTTCTACTTCTGCAACCCTGTCCCCTAAGAGATTGACCGATTGCTGTAGTTTGTTTGAGATCTGCAAGATGTCAGCTGCCATAGAGGACTTGAGGGACATTATTAGGTCCTTCATATAGCTTTGGGTCACCGCTTGCTCTGAAGCTGGGAATGTCTCAAGCGCTGTATGTGTAGCAAGGGCAGTGGGCTCCAAGATGGCCGCTGGGCCTACCTGTTCTTCCGCCTCTGTCAGCTTTTGCCTAGATTTCGCTGGGCTTCTGATCGTGGGTGAACCGCCATCCGAGGAGTCCCCGTCCTGTAGAGAGCCTGAGCTCTCCGTGTGCTGTGTCTCGGCCGCAGAGGAGTCATCTAGCTTCTTCCTCGAGTCGGCGCCATCTTTGCCTTTGTTGCGCGTATGGATATCGGCAAACAGCTCCGGTAATTTCTGCGGCTTCAACTGCCACTTAGTGCCCTTCTTCGCTGCTGTTACCTCCATCGCCTCTTCCGACATGCTTAGGACCCGGCACAATGTCCAGATCTGCTTTGCAACCGCTTTCTTTTGGAGGTTCGTCCCGGAGCTCTCTTCCTACACGTCCAGCGTGCTCGCGCACGTGCCATCTTTTTTGATATATAGTGATTGTTGTTATAGGCACTGTGACTCCTGCAACTATTGCAGTATATAGGTGGATATTTGCGGAATTAAGAGTTACAGGTCATGTTTTAACTGGCTATGGGTCTGCCACATTTCCTACAGTCACAGGTTCTCCTAGTTTCTAAGTCGTTTTTTGATTGTGAAGGACTTACTGACACCATAACTGTCTTTGTAATTTCTCTGTAGGAAACACTTACATTTTGAAGTGTGAAGATGTTCTGTCTCTATTACATTGTTATTTTCTGAATTACAGTATTGTTAAAATAATGTTCATAAGGGTATTGTACTACAGTATGTTCTAACACTACTTTTATGCAGACAAGGGGGATTGTAAATAATCAGGAAAAGTTGGGACACCTGAAGAAATCGCTGGAAACAACCATTTAGGCTTGATCAACCTCCATTGCTGCAGAACAGTTTTAAGTTGTTGATCCAATTTCACTGCAAAATGTTATTTTGTACAATTCAGAAATGTACATTATTTTCAAGTTTAGGATAACCATATATATTTTTAAACCTCTGGAAGCTCAACATTTACTGTTGTACAATTTCAAGCTACTTGACCTGCTTAGATTTCAATAAAAAAAGGTAAAAATTGGTAGAGAGAAGTGCGCCCTCTACGTATCTCTCCAGCAGCTGCTAGAGAGATACGCAAAGAGCGCACTTCTCCTGCGTAGACTGACTCCGACTGATGGAAGTGCAGGGACCCAGTACCGGAGCTGCAGACATCAGAAGATGGCGGCATTTCGCCCACCCTATCCTGGACTGGCAGAATCCAGGCGATCAGAATGACCCTGCTCCCCCATCTACTTTACCTGTTCAGAACACTACCAGTTCTAGTTACCAAAACCTCCCTCAAATATTTGCAACTCTCCATTTTCAAGTTTATAACAAACAATAAGCGAGCTAGGATAAACCAAAAAATAATGTATATGAACAGAGATAGAGGTGGAATGGGAGTTCCAGATCTATTTAGCTACTATCGAGCCTCGCAGATAGCACAAATGGCCCAGATACATGCTGAGCACAACCCTCCCCTATGGGCCGAAATAGAGAATGGCCTACTACAACCAGTCACATTTTCTGCTCTCCAGTGGTCACCACGCAAATCCCCAACCAGATACCAAAAAATCTCCCCACTAACAGCACACTCTTTAACGATCTGGAATAGACTTAAACTCCAAAAATGATTACAGTCAGAGATCCCCCTCCAGATGCCTCTGATAGGCAACCCCAACTTCCCTCCTGGTCTAGAGCAAGGGGCATTCAAATGGTGGATAAAAAAAGGGTATGTTGCTGTCAAAAACTTTTTAGTAAACGACAAATCACCCACTTGGGAACAATTTAAAAACACTACCTCTATCCCACCCTCTGAATACTTCCACGCTATACAAGTCTTCCACTTTATAAAATCAACATGCCCCAACAACATAACACTCCCTGCCAGGACCGCTTATGAAGCCTGGTGTGCTCTACATCCTTTAGAAGGAGGCCTTATTTCATATATCTACTCCCAGCTCTCACAACCAGTAGAATTTACAAAAACCCGTACAATGTTACAATGGGAAAGAGATTTAGGTATCACGCTAACCCTTAAACGCTGGTCCAAATGCTGCTTAACCCTCACAAAAGGTAGCAGCTATTTCTCTCATATTGAGGCCAACTACAAAATATTACACAGAACCTATATAACCCCCACCCAGGGCCGGATTTGTACTTCTTACCGCCCAAGGCCGACTATTACCAGCCGTCCCAACCGAAACCGTATCCTACCACATCTCTCCACACACACCAATCCAAAAATGCTTGGGCCGATGGTGTCCACTATTGGGGCTAGTGCCGAGGTCTCCATGGCAACGTGAAGTGAATCAATCATGTCGCACGGGGGAACTGGTCAATCAAGCGATCTACAGGTGATGGGCGTGGTGGAAGCCTTCCACCACACACACATAGTCAAAAGTGGCTCACAATTGGACATTGGGTGGGGTCAGCAACACGTAAAAGTGAGTCCTGTACCCACTGCTGTCTCCAGGGTAACAGTGCTGGCCAATCAATAATTAAGAAATGGGTACTGTGAGAGGCTGCCTTCTGTATTCTGTACTATTTGCTGGTGCTGCTCCTGGTCCTTTCATCCCCCACACCAAGTGTGTGAGACCCGGCCTTCTGTAACTGCCTGGAGCTGCTGCTATGTCATTGGACAAGGTCTGGCTTTTTGCTAGTCACACACTGTTCACAAACGTTTGGTTAACGGACTGCAGCTGCCTGTAGCACAGCACAGGCAGATGCCAGCTGGTACTAATAGTGCAGTTATCCTGACCACTTTCATATGTTTGGACACTTGCAAATAATGCCCTGCAAATAATGCCCACTGTCTGCAGGCCGCCCCTTGTTTATCTGGTGCCCTAGGCCATGGCCTATGTGGCCTTGCCAGAAATCCGGCCATGCCCCCACCAAAATGCATGCAATCTCACAGACTAACACCCATCTATGTTTTAGAGGGTGTGGCCTGCCAGGGACTATTGATCATATATGGTGGTTCTGCCCCATTGTAAAAAGATATTGGGACCAAATTACCTCTATCCTAAGCACAGCCCTAGAAAGATCTCTCTCCCCAGATCCTCTACTCCTACTATTGGGAGACAAACCCCCTGGTTGGAGTTTTCCCCAACGTAGGCTCTCTCAGCATATAGCCAAGGCCGCAAGAATGCACATAGCACGCCAATGGAGGCAACCAACATTGTCAATGGATCTTACGGATCATATTATCAGCGATATCCTAATTTCGGAATGGACCCTAGCTATAATCAATGACAATACAGATGCCTTTACCAGAACCTGGCAGCCCTGGCTTTCTTGCTCCCACACGTTGGGTCTTCGCTCCTGTGCCCTTTCTTTCTGAACATCACTCTGCAACACCGCGGAAAACCCTGTATATACCCCTAAATACAATTGTAAACCAACCGAATGTCTATAACCAGCCAATTGTGTTTACCTGCGTTCCAATATCAATGCTTCGACCAAAATGTACCACTAATTTTCTATTCTGTTTATGTAATGTAATGCCCTATGTTAAGGGCTTTTTGAACTGCGATTTTGCAATCATTTATATATTTCAATAAAAACTTTTGAAACTAGAAGATGGCGGCATGGGAGCGATCCGAACAGATGGGGCTGGAGGAAGCCCCAGGTATGTATACATTTTTTCCTTTTATTGAGCTCTGAGTCCCTTTAAGGGCAATCTCTGGGTGCCCTCTGGAGCTAGCTTCTCTGGATGCACATCGTGGAAGGCTCTCAGAAGTTTTGGTGCATGGATTTTTTTCTGTGGCTTCCAAGAGTTTTCTTTAGGGCCAGACCCCTTCCATTTGATCCATTCTACAGAATGCCTAAGTAAAGTAAAAAAATATGAAGCATGTTGTACTTTGCCAGTAACAAAAAGGTGAAGGGTATGATGAGGTACATCTAGTTACCTGCATGTCATCTTTCTGATATAACAAATTACAAAATCAGCTACCCCTTGTGGTTAAAGAACAGTGCTTGTATTTCTGTAGAGGTATTACTCAGTATAATTGTGTTATGAGCTGACTGAGGTGGAAGTAAAGGAAGATGTTATGCTGTTGTGCTTTGACTATTTAAAAATCAACAGTTTAATACAACAGAGTAAACGCTGTGTATTGTCAGGAGACAAGGGCTGAAAATGCTGACCCTCTCTGATATGTTATGTTCTCATAGGGACAATTTATAATCCTGTATACCTTTACTTACATCAATTACAGCTTGAACAGAAAGCTTCCGTTACACACTGCAGACACATTAAATACTGCACACTCTGCACTGCTCTGATCCTTCCGAGAAGGACTTGAATATAACCCCCAGAGCCACGTTCAAGAATATATATTTGTGTGTGTGTATGACTGTGTATAGATATAGTATGCACAACGAAAGTACAGTTAGGTCCATAAATATTTGGACAGAGACAACTTTTTTCTAATTTTGGTTCTGTACAATACCATAATGAATTTTAAATAAAAATAATTAAGACGCAGTTGAAGTGCAGAATTTCAGCTTTAATTCAGAGGGGTGAACAAAACGATTGGACAAAACACTGAGGCAACTAAAGCATTTTTTTTAAAAACAATCCCAATTTCAGGAGCTCAAAAGTAATTAGACAGATTAAAGAACAACTGAAGTGACAGTGATATGGATGTCATATTTATTTCCTTTTTAAACAATACCAGCTGCCTGGCAGCCCTGCTGGTCTATTTGGCAGCAGTAGTGTATGAATCCAGAAACAAACATGCAGCTAATCATGCCAGAAACACCTGATTTAAATATGCTTGTTCAGGGTCTATGGCTAAAAGTATTAAAGGCAAAGGATCAGCAGGAGAGTCAGGCAAATAATATTGCTTAAAGAGAACCCGAGGTGGGTTTTACAAATCCTATTAGCACACAGAGGCTGTGTCTGCATATAATGCCCAGCCTCTGTTACTATACAGTTCTCACCCAGCTCCCCCCCCCCCCCCCCCCACGCTCTGCTGTGCCCCCAAAATAAATCCGCCGTGCTAGCGACACAAAGCGTGTTGCTAGCAAGCTGTTTACCCCGCTGATTGTAGAGAAGGGACGCAGGTGGGGAGCGGCGATATAGAGGAGGCGGGGGAGCGGCAGAGAGTGACAATTAACATGTAAGCAGCTTGCTAGCGACACGCTGTGTGTCGCTAACACGGCAGTTTTATTTTGGGAGCACAGCAGAGCGCAGGGAGGGGGGGGGGGGGGGGCCTGGGTGAGAACTGTATAGTAACAGAGGCTGGGCATTATATGCAGACCCAGCCTCTGTGTGCTAATAGGATTTGTAAAACCCACCTCGGGTTCTCTTTAACAGGAAATAAATATGGCAGCCTCCATATCCCTCTCACTTCAGTTGTCCTTTACATAACTGGAAATAAAATGTGAATTTCTAATATTTGGTTTACAACCCTTTGCTGGCAATGACAGTCTGATGTCTTGAACTCATGGACATCAACAGATGCTGGGTTTCCTCTTTTTGAATACTCTGCCAGGCCTTTACTGCAGCTGCTTCAGTTGCTGTTTGTGGCTATTTCTGTCTGAAGTTTAGTCTTCAACAAGTGAAACGCATGCTCAATAGGGTTACGATCAGGTGACTGACTTGGCCATTCAAAGATTTTCCAGTTCTTTGCTTTAATAAACTCTTGGGTTGCTTTGGCTGTATGTTTTGGGTCATTGTCCATCTGTATCATGAAACCCCGCCCAATCAATCTGACTGCATTTAGCTGGATTTGAGCAGCCAGCATGTCTCTGAACACCTCAGAATGAATTCGGCTGCCTCTGTCCTGTGTCACAACATCATTAAACACTAGTGTCCCAGTGCCACTGGCACCATGCACGCCCAAGCCATCCTTCACCGTGTTTTACAGATGTTGTGGTATGCTTTGGATAAGGAGCTGTTCCACGCCTTCTCCATACTTTTTCTTGTTCTCATTCTGGTAGAGGTTAATCTTGGTTTCATCTGTCCAAAGAATTTTTTTCCAGAACTGTGCTGGCTTTTTCAGGTGTTCTTTAGCAAAGACCAATCTAGCCTTTCTATTCTTGAGGCTTATGAGTGGCTTGCACCTTGCAGTGCACTTTTATTTACTTTACTTTCTTGCAGTATGCTCTTTATGGTAGACTTGGATATCTATACTCCTACCCCGAAGATTGTTGTTTACTTGGTTGGCTGTTGTAAATGGGTTTCTCTTCACCATGGAGATGTTTCTGCGATCATCCACCACTGTTGACTTCCATGGATGTCCAGGTCTTTTTGAGTTGCTGAGTTCACCAATGCTTGCTTTCTTTCTCAGAGTGTAGAAAACTGCAGATTTTTCCACTCGTAATATTGTATCAATTTCTCGGATGGATTTTTTTCTGTTTTCCCAGCTTAACGATGGCTTCTTTCACCTGCATGGAGAGCTCCTTTTACCGCATGTTGTCTGTTCACAGCAAAATCTTTCACATGCAAGCACCACACCTCAAATCAACTCCAGGCCTTTTATCTGCTTAATTAATAATGACATAACAATGGAATTGCCCACACCTACCCAAGAAATGTAAATTGTCCAACCACTTTTAAGCCCCTAAAAAGAAGGGATTGTGTTAAACAAATGCTTTAGTTGCCTCACATTTTTATGCACTCGTTTTGTTCACTCCATTGAATTAAAATCTGTACTTCAACTGCATTGTTTCATTGAGTTGTTTCATTTAAAATTCATTGAGATAATGTACAGTTTCAAAATAAGAAAAAAACTGTCTCTGTACAAATATTTATGGACCTAACTGTATATCTTTTAGCAACCATCCAAGAGTGGCGATTGGTACTGCTCTCATGGTAAGAATACAGGAACAAATATTGTTAACAGATTTTTACTGTACAGATAATAAAGGGGAATTATACAAAGTGAACTTCTTGTCATCAAAATCTTGTTTTAGATTAACAGAATGGTTAAAAAAAATTTCTTATATCACAACTGTACTGGGGAATCTTTTCTACTTGCAGATGTCCTAATTTCAGGATCTGGTTAAAAATGCAGACTCCGCTGAGGAAGGATGTATGGCACTTGCTGATGCGTGTTTTATGAGCCATCACTGATATTAAAAGTCATGCCACTCACCTGAAAAATCCACAGTCCCTCACAATAGCGGAGGGATATTACAAATAGAACTGAACAGCTCCACAACAGGATTTAACCATAATAGATCTCTTGCATATGTTTGGGCACATACGGCTAAATCTGTCCAAAAGAGCAGATGCAGAAATCAGAGACTGAGGCCTTAGTACACTAGATTTGCAGATTCCCTCTCATTATTACTTATTGTTTCTCAGATAGTGAAGAGTTAGGAGAACTTGACAGTCAGAGGTGTTTATTGTCAAGTTCTCAAGGTTCTGCACTCTTCTCTAGCTCAAACTCAAAGTTTCCTGATTCCCTGACTCATCAGCTAACCAACATCTTGGAAGGTCATCTTGTAGACCTAGATGACTTTCATGACCTAATTTCGAACAAGTAGATCCTAAGCTCTCACAATTGTTTGCTAAGTGGTCAGGCGTGGAGCTAGGGGGGGGTCTGGGTAGGACAAGTGCCCCTGGGCGCCTGGTCCCCAAGGGCGCCCAGCTGAGCTTCGGGGTTTGTTTGTTTTTTGGTTTTTTTTTTTTGCGGGGGGTGAGGGGAGCAACGCAGAGAAGAGGGAGAGCTGTGTGGACGGTGGGGAAGGGGGGCCATCTCCCCCCTCCTTCCCTCACCTTAGGTGCTCTTCCTCCCTCGCTGTCCCCTCCAATGTCCGGGTGGCTGGCAGCGGCGGGCGGAACTCACCTCCGTCTCGCTCCATCGCCGGCCAGAAGTTCGGGTGCGCAGCCGCTGCTCTGGTCTGGACCAGACCAGAGTAGTGGCAGATCCATCCGGCGCTGCGACGAGACGGAGGTAAGTTCCGCCCGCTGCTGCCAGCCACCCGGACATTGGAGGGGAGAGCGAGGAAGGGAGAGCAGCTCTTCCTCTTCTCTGCGCTGCTCCCCTTCTGCTGGGGAGGGGGACACCTGACCTGGCTACCTACTCTGGGCACATATACCCCTGGCTACCTACTCTGGGCACATATACCCCTGGCTACCTACTCTGGGCACATATACCCCTGGCTACCTACTCTGGGCACATATACCCCTGCCTACATATATTGGGCACATATACCCCTAACTACATATACTGGGCATATACCCCTGGCTACCTACTCTGGGCACATATACCCCTGGCTACCTACTCTGGGCACATATACCCCTGGCTACCTACTCTGGGAACATATACCCCTGCCTACATATATTGGGCACATATACCCCTAACTACATATACTGGGCATATACCCCTGGCTACCTACTCTGGGCACATATACCCCTGGCTATCTACTCTGGGCACATATACCCCTGGCTACCTACTCTGGGCACATATACCCCTGCCTACATATATTGGGCACATATACTCCTAACTACATATACTGGGCATATATCCCTGGCTACCTACTCTGGGCACATATACCGCTGGCTACCTACTCTGGGCACATATACCCCTGGCTACCTACTCTGGGCACATATACCCCTGCCTACATATATTGGGCACATATACCCCTAACTGCATATACTGGGCATATACCCCTGGCTACCTACTATGGGCACATATACCCCTGCCTACATATACTGGGCACATATACCCCTAACTACATATACTGGGTACATATACCCCTAACTACATATCCTGGGCATATATACCCCTGGCTACATATACTGGGCACATATACCCCTGGCTACATATACTGGGCATATATACCCCTGGCTACATATACTGGGCACATATACCCCGACTATATATACTGGGCACATATTATACCCCTGGCTACATATACTGGGCACATATAACCCTGACTACATATACTGGGCACATATACCCCTGGCTACATATACTGGACACATATACCCCTTGCTATATATACTGGGCACATATACCCCTGACTATATATACTGGGCACATATACCCCTGGCTACATATACTGGGCACATATACCCCTGGCTACCTGTTCTGTGGACATCTCTACCCCTGGCTACCTGTTCTGGGGACATCTATACTGCTGGCCACCTATTCTGGGGACACCTATAGACCTGGGGCTACCTATTTTTGGGGAAGCACTGCTGTCAGATTGAGTGTATTTTGGGGAACTGCTGCCAGGTGAGAAGTGTATTTGTCTTGTTGGGGGCCTCATGGTTACTGAATTTGTCTTGTTGGGGGCCTCATGATTTGTTGGGGGCCTCAAGATCGCTGAATTTGTCTTGTTAGGGGCCTCATGATTGCTGAATTTGTCTTGTTAGGGGCCTCATGATTGCTGAATTTGTCTTGTTGGGGGCCTCAGGATTGCTAAATTTGTCTTGTTGGGGGCCTCATGATTGCTGAGTTGGTCATGTTGGGGGCCTCATGTTTGCTCATGATTGCTGAATTTGTCTTGGAACATGCTGGAAGGTACATACTGAGGTCGGGTGGGTGAGCGTGAGCCTGCTAACCTCCATGTACATTTGAAGGGGCGTGACCAAATGTGGAGCACCCATAACCACGCCCACATTTGGTCACGACCCTTCACCTTAGGGGGCGCATTAATAGTCTTTTTTCCTGGGCACTGAAAACCCTAGCTACGCCTCTGTAAGTGGTTTCTCCATTCTACAATGACACAGTGGGTAATGCGTATACAGCGCTGGATCAGTTTTTGGGGGAAACAAAATCTCAAGCTACACCCAAAATATGCAACAACAAACATGGGCAAGGTTGCTATATACAGTATCCTTTACAGCTGAGCTCACCGAATCAAACTGTTGAGTACTGCGTGAAAAGGAAGACCTCTCATCTATGGTAGCATAGTGGTTAGCGCTCTAGTCTTGCAACACCAAGCCTTTTCAGTGGTGCTGAGTAGATTTTTAGTCTGGAGGGTCACTTTAATCATCACCAAGTTGCCTGGCTTGAGGCTGTGTGTGATCAGGTCTCCAATCCACAGTTGTCTGAGGTAAGCGTTTGTGCTAAGTGTATAACATATATAAACAAAGTAACCTGCACATGCCATAGAGTGACTGGTTGTTTCAGTTGTCCAACATCACAATCAACAACTAGAAAGCTCTTTCTGTCTCTGATCAGGAACAGAGGTCTCCCAAACAGCATTTCATAGGGGGCAAACCCCTATTTTGCAGGATTGCAGTTATGCATAAACCTTCTATTCGGCCACCCCTAAACAATGCTCACAAGCTGAAATGGCTGCAGTGGGCCTAGATCTACATGACAACAAATTTTCAAACAGTCTTATTTACTGTTGAGTGCCATGCAACCCTGGATGGTCCAAAAGGATGGAGTGGTGATGGTCAACATGTCCCAACAAGGCCGCAGCATCAGCAAGGAGGTTGCAGAGTCATGTTTTGGGCTGGAATCATGGGGAGGGAGCTGGTCAGCCCCTATAGGGTCCCTGAATGTGTATAAATGACCTCTGAAAAGTATGGCTGACCACTTTCTTTCATAGTACAAAAAAAAGAATCGTATTTTAGGTGATACAATCATCTTCATGCATGACAATGTACCATCTCATGCTGCAAGGATTACCTTTGCACAATTGGCTGTTATTGCATAAAAGGAGAGAAACGCATGGTGTGGCCCTCATCCTCCCCTGACCTCAATCCTATTGAGAACCTTTGGAGTAACCTCAAGCAAAAGATCTATGAAAGTGGGAAGCAGTTTACATCCAAACAGCAGCTCTGGGAGTCTATTCTGATATAATGCAAAGAAATTCAAGCAGAAACTCACAAGTTCAATGGATGCAAATAATGTTCATATCTAACTTGACCTGTTAAGATTTTTTAAACTGAAATAGCTTTTGATTTCAGTAAATATGACCTCCTAATGCTGCAAATTCAACAAATGACTGTTTTTAGTTCTTTACAACCCATGCGCGTTGCTAGGGGGTTTTATCCGAGACCCGGGCCCCGAACCCTGCTCCCAGCAGCGGTCCCCACTGTTGCCATGGCAGCGCAACTACCAGAGATCACCCAAAACTCCACAGACCTCTAGATCCCTGCGGCTACCTGTAATCTGTCTAGGCCACTGCAGATGGAGGGCAGAGGGTAGATGGCTGCTGGAAAGCCACTCATTGCGTGACATAGGCGAGGGTGCCTGCATGGAGGAAGAGTTGCTACTACCCCCACCTTTGAATGGAAAGAGTGTGTACCTGCCTGGAGAAGTCCGGCCAGAGAGGAAACCTTGCCCCCTTTCAGGATGTCCCCTGCTAGAAATTAGTAAGTATGCCATATTGCCTCTATTAGTGACCTCTCCCTAAAGCAGCCCCCACAGTGACCCTTACCCCTAGTGGTACCCACTGTGACACAGAGATTGTCACTTGGCTTGAACTGGCAACAAAAGTAGCTCTAACAAACAAATCAAGGATTTGTATCACTTCTATAATTGTCCACTGCCAAGCACTAAGTTCTACCTGAAAATTTAGGTCTGAAGAAGATAGTAAAATAGCTAGCTTTTGTTCTATGAGACGAGCTAGCATGTGAAGCTGAGAGTTCACTCTAGTTGTTTCATCTTGTAGCTGATGATGAGGTTTCAGATTTAACATGGCTTGAGTGGTTTGTAAGGTTTTAATGACTTTAAAAGAGTGTTTGTAATGTCCTACAATACTGCAGCAGGATGCCATGATGTCCTTAATTTCACTCTTATTCAGTAAACCATCTTTCAGAGCTAATTGAAAGGTATGGGCCAGGCAAGGCAAGTAGTCAAACGGACTGTGCTGTAAAGCTGCTACCAGATTAGAACCATTGTCTCTCATGACACTCGTGACAGATTCCATTCTTTCATAGCAATGGTAATAAAAGATTCTATTTCCGCGCGGTAATGTAGTTCTGGACCTGCGTCGGGAAATCGGCGAAAGCGTCTTTTCCGTCACGTTGTGCCGTAACGTGGCAGTATGAAAGTCTCCATAGACTTTCATTGCCTGACGGTGGGATGTGGTAAAAATACCACACCGCCCCGGTGTGAAAGGGCCCTTAAACAAAAAAAAAAGATGTCTTTTTTCCCCCTACGTTAGCTCCCTATTACTGCTCTCTTCTTCTCACGCCTGACAATTCAGTAAATAATAGCACTCCCTTAGTAGACTAGATAGAGCCCCTCAGTATAGAGCCCCCTTAAATCTGATATATATGTTACTATATTACTACTAGGTAATGTCTCCTCAGTATAGAGCTCCTTCAAAGTAATACCTCCTCAGTACATAGTGCCCATTAAGTAGAGAGAATCTAGGCAAGACCCCCTTAGTATAGAACCACCTTAGTGGTAGTAATACCCCCTCAGTAAATAGTGCTAATTTAGTAGAGAGAATTTAGGTAAGGCCCCTTTAGTATAGAGCCACCTTAGTAGTAGTATTACCCCCTCAGTACATAGTGCCCCTTTAGCAGAGAATCACAATCAATAATGCCCCCTTTGTAGAGAACTAGGTAATACCACCTTAGTATAGAGCTCCCATACCTCCTCAGTATATAGTGCTCCTCAATAATCCTCCTTTTTACAGAAAATACTAGAATAGTGGCTACTTCTCTTACTGAAACAAGAGGTCTATGGTGGTCTCTTGCTCAAGCAACAGCGTCAGCAGGTCTCTGGGTCTATCACTTGCGTGAGGCTCAGGCAACAGCATCAGTGTGTGTGGTGCGGGGACAACCTAGCTCTCATGAGGAACAGGGCAACGTTGCTTCGTCGCAGGGTCAGGATTCGTTGAATTTAAATTGCGGAAATAACGTCAGGATTTGAATCTACAAATCTCAACTTTTTCTCAAGATTCAAGGGATTTGCGGATTCATCTTCCCACCACTGATAAAAAGTATTTAAATACGCATACTCTCTTCCACAGTTTCAACAGTTATCTTTAAAGAAAAAATAATGCTGTAATAGTTACTTTCCATCTTGCGTATATCAATATAACTGTCACAGGAGCCCTAGTGGCTGACCGCACTTAGCCTTCTAAACGGTGCCAGCGCACAGATCGTGCGAACTCTGGTCGCAGTCAATGCGCAGGAACCGTTAAGAATTAGCCGCAGACAACTCAGAAGGGAGCCTGTGAGACACGGGTAATTACAACGTCACCTACTGGTTCAGAGTAAACTGCCACCACCGCGGTTACCATGGGACCGTGGAGCCCACTAACTGACTGACTAGTCCTGCGAATAAAACGGTTAAACACACGGTATTCTGTCTAGCCAACAACAAACAAACAGTAGCGTATCTTCAGAGACCCGGGATCAGTTCTGTGTGTGCTGATAAGCAGGGTAGCGGACAGTGAATGACTTGGAGAAAGTCGTTTATTCACGCAATATAAATAATTAATATATACAGAGAATTATTAAAATCACAATTATTAAGACAGTAATAGCCAGTATAAAAAATAAAAGAAGGGAGAAAAATACTTAGTTCCTGGAAAGATGTCCTTTTTGTGGGAAAACAGAGTTCTGGGTTTCAATTTGAGTTCAGAGTTCAGACCAGGTGGATGCCAGCATATCCTCAAGCTGGCATCTGATGAGTTCAAGATGTTTCAGTGTGGAGGACACTGAGTTTGGCTCCTCTGCCATTCTTATGCCCCTGCTTCAGTAGGAGGGAGTGAGGGCGGGGAGCCATACACCCCCTTAGAAGATGAGATGAGCCCTCCCCTTGTCCTGGGGGCTAGAAATCATATCTACCCATATATGGGCTCTATCTCACAGAACCGTACAGGTCAGGGCAGATTTATTAACATTTTCAGGTCTGTCTCGATTTACCCAGCGCCCTGATACCAGACATGAGGGGTGGGACCCCTGTGGTATCATCAGGGCATTTTCAAACTGCCTAACTGGCAGTCCTTACCTCAGAATGTTCTGAAACTTCCTCAGAACCAGCACCGGGGCTCATGCTACACTTCCCCCACGTTTGGCGAAGCTGCCATCTCAGGAACCCCAGAAATATGACAGATCTGGGAAGTTATGGATTATGCTATGAGACTCAGGTTTATTCAGGATGTGTTCTAGCTGCTAACAGCTGACTTCCCTTTGATCTTTACCAGTGAGCAAGGTGTCAAGACCTCCCGGAGATTTGTAGCCTGCCTGGCTGCACCTAGGCATCCTGATCACCCCTTGGTTAATGAACATCTACATGAGATCAGCTAGGTGTCACCTTATACCTGATGGATGGGCCATCCGCACAGCTTGAAGCCAGGGACTCTCTGGGCCCAGGCTCATTAGCATATCAAAAGAGCCATCCAGCCTGTAGGATGGTGCTCTCTCTCTGCTAAGAAAAGGACTTCAGCTGCCCCTACACACTCAACCCAGATTGTATCGATTTGAAGCGCAATCGATGCAGGGAATCGAGTGCGATCGCTTTTTCTTCACGGGCGGTTACAGGACGCGCCTGCGGCCCCGCAACTGTCCGTGACAGCCCCCCCTGGGGAGAAGGCAGATAGACATTCATCAGCAAGATGTGTGTCGTTGCCGCTAACCTGCGAGATCTGATCTAGTTCCCCGTTGGCGTTCTGGGGTCGGCTGCCCGCTGCGTGTCGGCCAACCTGGCTGACGGGTCTCGGGTTGCCGGTGCGGCGGGAAAACCTATTGGAGCCTGTGGCTCGGTTCCCCTGGACCGGGCGCGGTCTGCTACCCTCAGGATTGACCCGACATGGACCATTCTGGACAGGGCGTTTGCGCCACTGCAGTCGGACGTGGTGTCTGCCGGGACTGCTGACAACGGGCAGTGGGTTGGTTAGGTCAACAGCCAGCCCACGCAGGGTTCCCCTGCTAAGTGGCTGTGGACCTAAGGGAACCCCGCGGGGATCCCTGGACCTTCCCAGCTCCTGACAGACGGCACATGCTCTGCAGTAGTTTGCTACATCCCTGTTCATCCGGGGCCAATAAAACTGTTTCCGAATACCGGCAAGTGTCTTGCGGACCCCTGAGTGCCCTGTCAGAGGATTACCATGTGCGGATTTCAGCACATGTCCCCTGAACGCACTCGGGACCACAAGCCATTTGGTATTCGCGTGGGATCTACCTGTAGGGGGCTGTACAGACTCACTGTACAGTCTCCCACCTTCCCAGTACACCTTGAAAGCGGCCCCGTCTGCGAGGGGCTCAGCGGCTTGCTGCCTGAGCACCTCCAGGCTTGGGTCACGTTGTAGTGCGGCTGAGAATACGGCGCTGTCAGTTTCAGCCAACTGGCTCATGTCACACGAGGCCAGCGGCTGAAAGGTCTCATCCCTGCGGTCAGAGGAGGGGGAGGAGGCCGGAACCCCCTCCACCTGTTCTGAGCTCGGGTTCTGAGCAGTGCAACTGCGCGGTACTGCTAGCACAGGTACACTGTCAGAATGGCACAGACGGACATTACTCAAATCATCATTGCATGCAGTAATGACATTGACAGGTATAGACATTTTTTCATTACAGACAGGTTGTACAGTAAACTCAGGTACAGTTACAGCATCATCACAACAGACAGTCTGTACATCAAACTCAGGTGCCTTTGAAGCAGGCACTATTGAACCTGGTACCCTTGAACTGGGCACATTCAACCCGCCTCCCCCTGGTGCTCCCCCAAGTGTATAAAGTACCTGGTGGTGGGTGGAGAGTCCGTCTCCTTCCGTGAGCGACAAGGCGGTCGTGGCAGGTTCATAGTAGGACACAAGCTTGCCCAAATCAGTCCCCAGCAACACAGGGACTGGGAGATCCTTCATAACCCCAACAACCCTTTCGTGGATCCCTAATCCCCAATCCAGCTTCACTGTCGCGTGGGCTATGTGAAAAAGGGTGCCCTCTACTCCAGTAAGGGCAAGGGATCGGCTGGAGCTGATGCTCTCCTTTGGCACAAGATGTGAGTGAACTAACGTGATGTCAGCTCCGGTGTCTCGAAATCCGGTGACCACTTTGCCGTTCACTCTAACAAGTTGCTGCTGGTCGGTTCGGTCGCGGATTTCCTTTCCGCGTGCAAACAGGACAAAATCTGATGATCCAGGCTGTGGTTCGCTGGCGGGTTGCCTCTGCTGTGGGTGAGGTACAGGTGATGCAGATGATCCAGGTGCTGGTGGTGTCTGTCTCCGCTCCGGACAGTCGAATTTCATGTGTCCGGGCTGGCGGCAGTAGTGACAGGTGACCTCTCCAGGCGCTGCAGGCCTGGGTGCAGCAGCTGCGCTGGGTGGCCTCTGTGGCGGACGGCTCACAGGGGCAGGAGGGTCTGCCGAGGTATTGGGCTGACCTCCTCTCCAGCTGGATGGGACAGTTCTGCGTGTATCAGCCACCCGGGTAGTTGCAAAAGTCTCAGCAAGGTCTGCAGCGACAGTGGCTGAAGCCGGCCTGCGTTCTAGCACAAACTGGCGTACATCAGCAGGGCAAATGTTCAGAAATTGTTCGAGGACTATCAAGTCCTCCAGGACGCCATAAGACCCTTTGGTGAGGCCTAGAGTCCACTGCCGTAGTGTGGTGAGCAAGCTGCTGGCCACATCTCGGTACGAATCAGAAGACTTTTTCTGCCAGGCCCTGAACTTTTTCCGATAGGCTTCTGGCGTCAGCTGGTACTTAGTAATGATAGCGTCTTTTATAGCAGCATAATCATTATCCTTCTCCGCAGGCAATTCTGCGAAGGCATCAAGCGCTTTGTAGCGCAGCAAAGGTGTCAGATGTCTGGCCCACTGGTCTTGGGACAGACGATACTGACGGCATGCTTTTTCAAAAGACCGCAAAAACAAGTCAATGTCTGTGTCTTTTTCAATATTAGCAAATTTAAATTTTGCACTTACGGGTGGTGCAGCTCCTTCAGCAGGGAGGCTGGGCGGTGAACTCCGGCTGGCCTGTTGAACCTTTGCCATGTTGAGCTCATGCTGTCGTCTCTCCCGCGCCTCTGCAGATTGGCGCTCCTGTTCTCGCTCAGCGGCATCCCTCTCCGCGTGGCGTTCAGCAGATTGGCGCTCCCGTTCCTCTCGTGCCTCTCGCTTTTGCTCCGCCATGTACTGCAGGTACTTGTCCAGGTCAGTCTCCATCAGCTTTTGTAATGCCTGCTGCATTACCGGGTCAGCACCCATGGACAGTCCAGTACTGGCCGGTTCCAGGCGAGTACTTTCAGAAACTCGGGGATTGGGGTCCATACTGACAGTCTCTGGCGTAACTGTTGCAACAGGGCCCGCAGGATGCTCAACCTCTGTACGCCTAGGATCTTCAGCCTCTGGTTCCCCTTGCCTTGAGTCAGATGGGGCAGCGTCTACTTCAGCAGACACATCCAGCTCCCGCGGTTGTTGGGTATCCCATTGAAACAAGTCATTTACCATGTCCTGTTTGTTCCGGCGGAGGGTGTCAATGCCCCGCAGCTGACAAAGATTTTCCAGGTCGGATACGGCCATGAGCTTGTAGTTCCCGGACATTTCCATGCCAAATAAAATAAAACTTTTGGGGAGGGGTACTGGCTACATAGTCTCTCTGTATATATAAAAAATATATTGCCTTCCAGCTACACCAACGAATTAGTTCGTTTCTCGATAGCGCTAGCGCTATCGCAAATACTTTCAGCACAACACAGGTCCCAACCGCTGCCTAACACTGTCACAGGAGCCCTAGTGGCTGACCGCACTTAGCCTTCTAAACGGTGCCAGCGCACAGATCGTGCGAACTCTGGTCGCAGTCAATGCGCAGGAACCGTTAAGAATTAGCCGCAGACAACTCAGAAGGGAGCCTGTGAGACACGGGTAATTACAACGTCACCTACTGGTTCAGAGTAAACTGCCACCACCGCGGTTACCATGGGACCGTGGAGCCCACTAACTGACTGACTAGTCCTGCGAATAAAACGGTTAAACACACGGTATTCTGTCTAGCCAACAACAAACAAACAGTAGCGTATCTTCAGAGACCCGGGATCAGTTCTGTGTGTGCTGATAAGCAGGGTAGCGGACAGTGAATGACTTGGAGAAAGTCGTTTATTCACGCAATATAAATAATTAATATATACAGACAATTATTAAAATCACAATTATTAAGACAGTAATAGCCAGTATAAAAAATAAAAGAAGGGAGAAAAATACTTAGTTCCTGGAAAGATGTCCTTTTTGTGGGAAAACAGAGTTCTGGGTTTCAATTTGAGTTCAGAGTTCAGACCAGGTGGATGCCAGCATATCCTCAAGCTGGCATCTGATGAGTTCAAGATGTTTCAGTGTGGAGGACACTGAGTTTGGCTCCTCTGCCATTCTTATGCCCCTGCTTCAGTAGGAAGGAGTGAGGGCGGGGAGCCATACACCCCCTTAGAAGATGAGATGAGCCCTCCCCTTGTCCTGGGGGCTAGAAATCATATCTACCCATATATGGTCTCTATCTCACAGAACCGTACAGGTCAGGGCAGATTTATTAACATTTTCAGGTCTGTCTCGATTTACCCAGCGCCCTGATACCAGACATGAGGGGTGGGACCCCTGTGGTATCATCAGGGCATTTTCAAACTGCCTAACTGGCAGTCCTTACCTCAGAATGTTCTGAAACTTCCTCAGAACCAGCACCGGGGCTCATGCTACACTTCCCCCACGTTTGGCGAAGCTGCCATCTCAGGAACCCCAGAAATATGACAGATCTGGGAAGTTATGGATTATGCTATGAGACTCAGGTTTATTCAGGATGTGTTCTAGCTGCTAACAGCTGACTTCCCTTTGATCTTTACCAGTGAGCAAGGTGTCAAGACCTCCCGGAGATTTGTAGCCTGCCTGGCTGCACCTAGGCATCCTGATCACCCCTTGGTTAATGAACATCTACATGAGATCAGCTAGGTGTCACCTTATACCTGATGGATGGGCCATCCGCACAGCTTGAAGCCAGGGACTCTCTGGGCCCAGGCTCATTAGCATATCAAAAGAGCCATCCAGCCTGTAGGATGGTGCTCTCTCTCTGCTAAGAAAAGGACTTCAGCTGCCCCTACACACTCAACCCAGATTGTATCGATTTGAAGCGCAATCGATGCAGGGAATCGAGTGCGATCGCTTTTTCTTCACGGGCGGTTACAGGACGCGCCTGCGGCCCCGCAACCGTCCGTGACAATAACCTTTTAGCTAAAAGGGTCACTTGCATTTTTAGAGCTAAAAAGACATGCAGTTGTAACCCTTTACTCTCAGTTGTAAAGGAAGAGATTAACCAATGCACTTGCGCTACAAAACATGAGATCAAAAGAAGACTGTTATAAACAATAAGATTTCCTTTACCTTATTTTTTAGATTCCCCTTTCATAATAAATCAAAGTGTGTTTCTCAGGTGTAATGATCTGAAAGCGTAATCTTGAAAAATGACTGTAATCTTTCTGATTCTCCACTAGGACTCATGCTAATTATATGCAGTTTACTCACTCCCATTGAGTCATGTTGATGATGTAGAATGAATATGTTAATACGGTACATCAAGCAGTGATGCTCACTGGAAGCAGATCTTTTCTGTACTATTGTTTTAGCCTATCCAAATGTTTAGACATGTGGAGATGTAGTCCTCACATGGCACATACCTCTGATATGTGGCTCCATAATAATCCCCTCCACTCAGCTGTTATTGTTTAACTCACTGCACAAGATTATGGGTGGTAAATTTAAGAATCAGATATGAGATCTGATAGTAAAACTATTCATTGGGCTTTTCCTTATCTAATTACTAGCATGCATTTCTGTTTCAACAAAGAATACATTCTGTGGCTTTAAAATGGAGCTCCAGAAATAGCTCTGCATCTCCTTGGTGTATTAGAAGTAAAAACTGGGATGGAAAGAGTTATGTGTCTGCGCACACCTCATGGGGTTAGAGTGTTTACTTACTAGAATGCCAAAAGCTTCCCAATAGCCCCCACCTTTACTGCCTGGCAATAGTAGCCCCCCTCCCATACACACCCTCCCAGTCTAATACTTGTTACCATGGCAGAGATCAATAGCTCTTATATCTGAAACCCTTTCAAAGCCTTCCATTTCATTTATGCTATAAACAGTTACTATAACCTAAGGGTTGTTAAATATGGATCATCTTACATAAATGTCTACCTTTATCATACATACAGCAGCACAATAAGCTTTTTTTAAAATCCATATATTTTATGAATGGCAAGAGAACAAATTTCTTACCAAAACATCAAACATTGTATGTGTTTGTATAGTATTGTAGCTATGCCATATGTATCACATTGTATACAAAATAAAGCAGCTTGTTTGTATTTTTTTCCTTTGCAGTCAGTGGTTTGTGATTTGTAAAAGCAGACCTGTGCCAAGGTCTAGTGGTAGCCGCATACATTTTACTTCCATTCATTTGAGGTCACTTTAGAGTTAATTAAAGCTTTGCATCTATGCAAAATCTAACAGAGAAAATAATAATTGAGTAATTGCAGTTGTTCTGTATGAAATGCAATTGTTTTATCCAATAACAAATGAAGAATAGCACTCCCCTGTATGTGAATAAGCAGATGTGCCACGATCACCACTCGAGCAGAACAGAAGAAAAAGCGAAGCTGGAACCATCAAATACACACGCTCCTTTATCGACTGTCATAGCTTGATAAAGGAGCGTGTGTATTGCTCCGAAACGTTGCTGTAACATATAACAGTCTAATAAAGTTTCAAGAGCTATTTGATGGTGCCGGCTTCGCTTTTTTTTTTTTTTTTTTTTTATCCAATGGAACAGGCAGAAGATTTAGATCTAATGAAATCAAATAGATTATTCTAAAACACTGAAATTGTTTTGCTCACACACTTACCTTTTATGTGTCCCATGTGTGCTATACATATATTAATGTTAAAAAATATAAAATTATAATATACAGTATTATAAATTAAGGTTGGGGGAGTTCTGCCCTAGCAGGCAGGACACAGGAAAAAAATACAAGAGACTAAAACATAAGGCGCTTTCTTTTCTTCAGCAAATACAACTTAAATCAAACAGCTTACATCAGGCTTCTGGTAAATCAACCATGATGAGCCCCATTGTCCAGAAACAGTCCAGCTTTGATTGCGTCTTGATCCCACTTTAGGGATCCTCTCTTTAGTCGCAGTAAATCTTCAGTTTCTTTACAAAGATAATTATGATACAAAACCTTATAGGAACTCAACTACTGCAAACTTAATCAGCTGCACCCCTCCACAGTGCTTTGGATAATGCCTGCCTGGCTGTCTTCAAAACTAGGCATAGACTTGGAAAAAAAATATAGGTAGCAGGTGGCAGGCACTCTGGGATTTTAGAGGCAAGGTCATAGACTGCGACCATGATGCAGGACTCATGAATGACCCCCACAGCAACCACTGTAACGTGCTCTAGTCCAGTGTTTCTCAACATTATTACAACACATGCCCCTTCAGGAGAGACAGGGTTTTCTGAGTACAGCATATTGTGAACAAAAAAAAATCTAAAGCAGTGTTCCCAAACCCTGTCCTCAAGGCCCACCAACACAAATCCACAGAGGTAGTTAATCAGTACTGCTGCAACACTAATTACCCCACCTGTGTCTGGTCTGTGACTGGTTTCCTGCCAAACATGTATTGTTGGTGGGGCTTGAGAACAGGGTTGGGGGACTCTGATCTAAAGTACCTCTTGATACACATATATATGTTAGAAGTACGGTACTTACATTTTGCATGTACATTCTGTAAAAAAAAATTAATTTATGCGTTTAACTAACTAAAAATACTTATTTAGGCTAATGTATGCATATTATATCTAAAAACTCATTGTAATAGGTTAACTAAATAAAGTTAAAGTACAGCATAAACCCAGTCCGAGTACCCCCAGGGTACACATACCACCTTTTGAGAACCTAGGTTCTAGACAATTAGGACAGACTTGATCCAAAAACAAAGTGGAACAGTAACATCTTGCACTGTTCAGTGGTTTAATGTCAAAAGGCAGTTCATACAAATGCAGCTGCAATGCGCATGGGCGTAACAATCAACCCTGCCATCACAGGGGGGCCTGGAGGGATTGGAGAGCCCTCCTCCTCCCTCTCCCCAACCGCAAGTGCAGCCAATTAACAAAAAAACCCTCCCTGTTTGCTCAAATGGCTGCCATTTGCCAGCTGCCATTTCCCTGCCGCCGTTTGCCGGCTCCCGATCATGTGAACCTCATGGGGTTCCGGGACCAAGGGGGTCCCATTCTATCATTTTTGCAGGGGAGTCCTATTAAGTCTAGGTACGCCCCGGCAATGTGGTAAAACATAGTTGGAAACTACTAGAATATGCTTCAAAACAAATTAAATGTGTACTTACCAAACTGTGACTTGCTGGGGAGGGGGGTATATGGCAATGGGCACTGGGGGTAAATGGCCAGACGACCATTTCACAACTTGCTTCCTCTGAGGCCTGGAACCATATGCAATTCACTTTTTCTCCTGAGTTCTCTCCCAGGAGAGAATTTTTCATTTTTGATTTAAAATAATTTTTTTACCACTTTGCAATGGAAAAAGTGCCAAAAAGTAGGTTATTTTGAGTATTTGTTTGTTTTTAGTGGTTTAAAAGACATTTTATTTACAAGTTGTGAAAATATCTAGGAGAAAACTCAGGAGAAAAAGTAAATTGCATATTGGTCCTGGTGTGCTCAAATACATGAAGATGAGCGCCTTCTTAAATGGCACAACCAGTGACATGGATTTAAGGCTACTGTACTCTTGCCTGTCACTCTATAACCTTGCAACTCACTGCAACCAATCACACTACAATGAGCATTTAAGAAATGAAGCTAAAGAAAAGGGGGTGGTGCCTAACAGAGGTGATTACCATCAGGGACTACCTCTATGGGCAGGGATGAAAGCCTGTTGCTTACATGCTTGTATCCCCGCCCATAAATTTACCCATATTCTACTACTTAATTCATATAGTAAAATATCAGTAATATTTACCAATATTTTGCTATGCCCTAACCTCTCTCTACTCTCACACAGAACCCCCCTGGTGGTGCCTAACCTTAACCCCCCCCCCCCTAACTCCCCCAATGGTGCCTATCCTTAACCCCCCTGATTCATAACCTTAACTCTCTTGTGTTGCTTAACCTTAAACCCCCCTTCCCCCGGTGGGTAACTAACCTTAACCGCCCCCCCCCCCACCATGGGCGCCTAAACTCAACCACCACACCCACTGAGCAACTAACCTTAACTTCATGGCCACCCTCCCGAACCCCCACCTGCCTAAACTTAACCCCTGAAACAAATGTGGGTGGCTAAATGGTGGGCACTGAGGCTGCCCGCTATCCGAATTGCAGCTACTCACACCCGCTATTAGTAGCTGTAGTTCGCATAGTGGATGACCCAAATTTGAAAGCGCCTCTTTTAGCTGTTCCACATTTAGGGCCACGCTCAGCTTTATGGACTTGTGCAAACCAGACCTCAGAGGAAGCAAGTTAACAAAATCATCAGTCATCAGGCCGTGCACCTCAGGCACCCATTGCACCTGCCCTTTCACAGTGTGGTAAAGTACACGTTTTATCTGCTATGAAGCATATGTTTGCATCTATGCTTTACCACATTGCATCTGCATTTATATGAACTGTCTTTTGGCATTAAACCACTGAACAGTGCAAGACATTTCTACTCCACCTTGTTCCAGGCATGGACTTGGGTGGAACAGGGGGGCCCAACCAGTATCCTTCATTCCTTCTCCAGAATAGTGGGACCCTGCAACTGAAATAAATGCACCAAAATACCCTGGCCTCCTTCCCCATTACATTGCTATTTCAAAGGGGCCTTTGACTAAAGAAGGGAGAGATATATCAACTTTTCAGGAAAGGAAAATATATTTTTTTAAATATCAACTTTTCAGGAAAGGAAAAAATATTTTTTTAACCACTTGCCGACCGCCCCCAGCCGATGGGCGGCGGCAAAGACTGGGCCCAAACGACCGCAATACGCCCATCGGCGGGGGCGGCTGCGGGAGTGGCTATGCGGCGATCGCGTCATTCGTGACGTGATCAGCCGCCGGGGACTGGCTCCGCCCACCGCTCGTAGTAACCCGCCGGCCGTTCGGAAGCGCCGGCGGGTTACTAGCACCCGGATCGCCGCATTTACATTGTATAATAGGCTTTGTAATGTATACAAAGCCTATTATACTGGCTGCCTCCTGCCCTGGTGGTCCCAGTGTCCGAGGGACCACCAGGGCAGGCTGCAGCCACCCTAGTCTGCACCCAAGCACACTGATTTCCCCCCCCCTGCCCCCTGATCGCCCACAGCACCCCTCAGACCCCCCCCTGCCCACCCCCCAGACCACTGTTTGCACCCAGTCACCCCCCTAATCACCCATCAATCACTCCCTGTCACTATCTGTCAACGCTATTTTTTTTTTTATCCCCCCCCCTGCCCACTGCCCCCTCCTGATCACCCCCCACCCCTCAGATTCTCCCCAGACCCCCCCCCCAGACCCCTCCCCCCCGTGTACTGTATGCATCTATCCCCCCTGATCACCTGTCAATCACCCGTCAATCACCCGTCAATCACCAGTCAATCACCCCCTGTCACTGCTACCCATCAATCAGCCCCTAACCTGCCCCTTGCGGGCAATCTGATCACCCACACCAATAGATCGCCCGCAGATCCGACATCAGATCACCTCCCAAATCCATTGTTTACATCTATTCTCTCCTCTAAACACCCACTAATTACCCATCAATCACCTATCAATCACCTCCTATCACCACCTGTCAATGTTATCCATCAGATTAGACCCTAATCTACCCCTTGCGGGCACCCAATCACCCGCCCACACGCTTAGATTGCCCTCAGACCCCCCTTTATCAATTCGCCAGTGCAATATTTACATCTGTTATTCCCTGTAATAACCCACTGATCACCTGTCAATCACCTATCAATCACCCCCTGTCACTGCCACCCATCAATCACCCCCTGTCACTGCCACCCATCAATCAGCCCCTAACCTGCCCCTTGCGGGCAATCTGATCACCCACCCACACCAATAGATCGCCCGCAGATCCGACATCAGATCACCTCCCAAGTGCAGTGTTTACATCTCTTCTCTCCTCTAAACACCCACTAATTACCCATCAATCACCTATCAATCACCCCCTATCACCACCTGTCACTGTTACCCATCAGATTAGACCCTAATCTACCCCTTGCGGGCACCCAATCACCCGCCCACACGCTCAGATTGCCCTCAGACCCCCCTTTATCAATTCACCAGTGCAATATTTACATCTGTTATTCCCTGTAATAACCCACTGATCACCTGTCAATCACCTATCAATCACCCCCTGTCACTGCCACCCATCAATCACCCCCTGTCACTGCCACCCATCAATCAGCCCCTAACCTGCCCCTTGCGGGCAATCTGATCACCCACCCACACCAATAGATCGCCCGCAGATCCGACATCAGATCACCTCCCAAGTGCAGTGTTTACATCTCTTCTCTCCTCTAAACACCCACTAATTACCCATCAATCACCCCCTATCACCACCTGTCACTGTTACCCATCAGATTAGACCCTAATCTGCCCCTTGCGGGCACCCAATCACCCGCCCACACACTCAGATTGCCCTCAGACCCCCCCTTATCAATTCGCCAGTGCAATATTTACATCTGTTATTCCCTGTAATAACCCACTGAGCACCTGTCAATCACCTATCAATCACCCCCTGTCACTGCCACCCATCAATCACCCCCTGTCACTGCCCCCCATCAATCAGCCCCTAACTTGCCCCTTGCGGGCAATCTGATCACCCACCCACACCAATAGATCGCCCGCAGATCCGACATCAGATCACCTCCCAAGTGCAGTGTTTACATCTCTTCTCTCCTCTAAACACCCACTAATTACCCATCAATCACCCCCTATCACCACCTGTCACGGTTACCCATCAGATTAGACCCTAATCTGCCCCTTGCGGGCACCCAATCACCCGCCCACACCTCAGAACGTCCTCAGACCCCAGCCCTGATCACCTCGCTAGTGCATTGCTTGCATCTATTTCCCCCCTCTAATCACACCTTGAGACACCCATCAATCACCTCCTGTCACCCCCTAGCACACCTACCCATCAGATCAGGCCCTAATTTGCCCCGTGTGGGCTCCTGATCACTCGGCCAAACCCTCAGGTCCCCCTCAGACCCCCTTCCGATCACCTCCCCAGTGCATTGATTGCATCTATTTTCCCCTCTAACCGCCCCCTGAGACACCCATCAATCACCTCCTGTCACCCCCCTAGCACTCCTATCCATCAGATCAGGCCCAAAACATCCTGTCATCTAAGAGGCCACCCTGCTTATGACCGGTTCCACAAAATTTGCCCCCTCATAGACCACCTGTCATCAAAATTTGCAGATGCTTATACCCCTGATCAGTCATTTTGAGAAATTTGGTTTCCAGACTACTTACAGTTTTGGGCCCGTAAAATGCCAGGGCAGTATAGGAACCCCACAAGTGACCCCATTTTAGAAAGAAGACACCCCAAGGTATTCTGTTAGGTGTATGATGAGTTCATAGAAGATTTTATTTTTTGTCAAAAGTTAGCGGAAATTAGATTTTTATTGTTTTTTTCACAAAGTGTCATTTTTCACTAACTTGTGACAAAAAATAAAATCTTCTATGAACTCACCATACCCCTAACGGAATACCTTGGGGTGTCTTCTTTCTAAAATGGGGTCACTTGTGGGGTTCCTATACTGCCCTGGCATTTTAGGGGCCCTAAACCGTGAGGAGTAGTCTAGAAAACAAATGCCTCAAAATGACCTGTGAATAGGACGTTGGGCCCCTTAGTGCACCTAGGCTGCAAAAAAGTGTCACACATGTGGTATCGCCATACTCAGGAGAAGTAGTATAATGTGTTTTGTGGTGTATTTTTACACATACCCATGCTGGGTGGGAGAAATCTCTCTGTAAATGGACAATTGTGTGTAAAAAAAATCAAAAATGTGTCATTTACAGAGATATTTCTCCCACCCAGCATGGTTATATGTAAAAATACACCACAAAACACATTATACTACTTCTTCTGAGTACGGCGATACCACATGTGTGACACTTTTTTGCAGCCTAACTGTGCTAACGGGCCCAAAGTCCAATGAGTACCTTTAGGATTTCACAGGTCATTTTGAGACATTTGGGTTCAAGACTACTCCTCACGGTTTAGGGCCCCTAAAATGCCAGGGCAGTATAGGAACCCCACAAGTGACCCCATTTTAGAAAGAAGACACCCCAAGGTATTCTGTTAGGTGTATGATGAGTTCATAGAAGATTTTATTTTTTGTCACAAGTTAGCGGAAATTGATATGTATTGGGTTTTTTTTTCACAAAGTGTCATTTTCCGCTAACTTGTGACAAAAAAAAATCTTCTATGAACTCACCATACTCCTAACAGAATACCTTGGGGTGTCTTCTTTCTAAAATGGGGTCACTTGTGGGGTTCCTATACTGCCCTGGCATTTTAGGGGCCCTAAACCGTGAGCAGTAGTCTAGAATCCAAATGCCTCAAAATGACCTGTGAATAGGACGTTAGGCCCCTTAGCGCACCTAGGTTGCAAAAAAGTGTCACACACGTACTCAGAAGAAGTAGTATATTGTGTTTTGGGGTGTATTTTTATACATACCCATGCTGGGTGGGAGAAATATCTCTGTAAAAGGACAATTGTGTGTAAAAAAAATCAAACAATTGTCATTTACAGAGATATTTCTCCCACCCAGCATGGGTATGTGTAAAAATACACCCCAAAACAAATTATACTACTTCTCCTGAGTACGGCGGTACCACATGTGTGGCACTTTTTTGCACCCTAAGTGCGCTAAGAGGCCCAAAGTCCAATGAGTACCTTTAGGATTTCACAGGTCATTTTGCGACATTTGGTTTCAAGACTACTCCTCACGGTTTAGGGCCCCTAAAATGCCAGGGCAGTATAGGAACCCCACAAATGACCCCATTTTAGAAAGAAGACACCCCAAGGTATTCCGTTAGGAGTATGGTGAGTTCATAGAAGATTTTATTTTTTGTCACAAGTTAGCGGAAAATGACACTTTGTGAAAAAAACAATTAAAATCAATTTCCGCTAACTTGTGACAAAAAAAAAAAATCTTCTATGAACTCACCATCCTCCTAACGGAATACCTTGGGGTGTCTTCTTTCTAAAATGGGGTAATTTGTGGGGTTCCTATACTGTCCTGGCATTTTAGGGGCCCTAAACCGTAAGGAGTAGTCTTGAAACGAAATTTCTCAAAATGACCTGTGAAATCCTAAAGGTACTCATTGAACTTTGGGCCCCTTAGCGCAGTTAGGGTGCAAAAAAGTGCCACACATGTGGTATCGCCGTACTCAGGAGAAGTAGTATAATGTGTTTTGGGGTGTATTTTTCCACATACCCATGCTGAGTGGGAGAAATATCTCTATAAATAGACAATTGTGTGTAAAAAAAAATAAAACAATTGTCATTTACGGAGCTATTTCTCCCACCCAGCATGGGTATGTGTAAAAATACACCCCAAAACACATTATACTACTTCTCCTGAGTACGGCAATACCACATGTGTGGCACTTTTTTGCAGCCTAACTGCGCTAAGGGGCCAAAAGTCCAATGAGCATCTTTAGGCTTTACAGGGGTGCTTACAATTAGGCACACCCCAAAATGCCAGGACAGTGAACACACCCCACAAATGACCCCATTTTGGAAAGTAGACACTTCAAGGTATTCAGAGAGGAGCATAGTGAGTCCGTGGCAAATTTCATTTTTTTTTGTCGCAAGTTAGAAGAAATGGAAACTTTTTTTTTTTTCTTTTTTTTGTCAGAAAGTGTCATTTTCCGCTAACTTGTGACAAAAAATAAAATCTTCTATGAACTCACCATGCCTCTCACTGAATACTTTGGGATGTCTTCTTTCCAAAATGGGGTCATTTGGGGGGTATTTGTACTATCCTGGAATTTTAGCCCCTCATGAAACCTGACAGGTGCGCAGAAAAGTCAGAGATGCTTGAAAATGGGAAAATTCACTTTTGGCACCATAGTTTGTAAACGCTATAACTTTTACCCAATCCAATAAATATACACTGAATGGTTTTTTTTTAATCAAAGACATGTAGCAGAATAACTTTCGCGCTCAAATGTATAGGAAATTTTACTTTATTTGAAAAATGTCAGCACAGCAAGTTAAAAAAGTCATTTTTTTGCCAAAATTCATGTCTTTTTTGATGAATATAATAAAAACTAAAACTCGCAGCAGCAATCAAATAGCAGCAAAAGAAAGCTGTATTAGTGACAAGAAAAGGAGGTAAAATTCCTTTAGGTGGTAGGTTGTATGACCGAGCAATAAACCGTGAAAGCTGCAGTGGTCTGAATGGAGAAAAAGGCTCTGGTCGAAAAGACTGTGGTCCTCAAGTGGTTAAACATCCCTGCATTTCTTTACAGGCTTTTTTGAAGGCTGTGTGCATACATTAATAATTCATATTGGTGCAGAAGGATGGACCACTGAATAGCCTTTTTGGGAAATTCAAATGTGCTGATGGCAGAACTGCTGCTCAGTCAGGGCAGATTCTACACGCACGCACACACACACACACACACACACACACACACCCCTCTAGTGGTTAGCGCTCTCGCCTTGCAGCATTGGGTCCCTGGTTCGTATCCCAGCCAAGTCAACATCTGCAAGGAGTTTGTTTGTTCTCCCCGTGTCTGTGTGGGTTCCCTCCAGGCACTCTGGTTTCCTCCCACATCCCAAAAAACTTACAGATAAGTTAATTGGCTTCCCCCTACACATACACTGCACAATACACACACAGACATATGACTATAGCAGGGATTAGATTGTGAGCTCCTCCGAGGGACAGTTAAAGACTATATATACTCTGTAAAGCGCTGCAGAAGATGTCAGCGCTATATAAATACTAAATAATAATAATAATGTATATATATTAGTGAGATGAAACTAGTGCATGGGTATAGATGATAGGCAGGGGAGAGATATGAAAGTGTACATGAGACCAATGAAACACAAGCATTCATACAAACCTGGGGGCTTCCTCTAGCCCCCTGTAGTCCGCGCCCTTCAGGTGTAGAGGACGGCCCTCACAATCTGCAAAGTACTAGGGATTAACGCTCTGTAGCGGGGGTGCTGTGTTTAAATAACCCTTGATGCTGCCTTTGTGCGCTGCACTCCACGGTGCATTCCAGCACTCCAGCTTCTTCCTCCTTCCGGATTGGAAGGAGGAAGTTTTAAGAGCTGGAACACACCATGGAACACAACAGTGTGAAAAGGAGTCCCAGGAGCTTTATGTAGCAAAATAGGTCATTACTTTTTTTTTTTTACTCAATTGCCTCAGATCTCCTTTAACCTCTTGCCGACCGCGTCACGCCGGTAGGCGTGGCCGCGGCGGCAGCCCCAGGACCGCCTAACGCCAATTGGCGTAAAGTCCTGGGGCTCTGTTTTGAATGAGATCGCGCGCACGCTGCGCGCGCATCTCATTCTCGGAGGGCGGAGCTCCGCCCCCTCTTCAGTCTCCGAGCGGCTATTGCCGCTCGGGAGACTGATAGACGGCGTGATCGCCGTCTATTTACCCGTACAGCGCTGCGATCGGCAGCAGCGCTGTACTGGGGACAGCCATGTGACACGGCTGTCCCCCTGGGACACTGGAGAGCGATCGGCTCTCATAGGCAGAAGCCTATGACAGCCGATCGCCACAATTGGCTGGCTGTGGGGAAGGAGGGAGGGAGGGAGGGAATAGATTTAAAAGAACACGCTTTTTTTAATAAAAAAACAAAAATATTTGTAAACAAAAAAAAAAACAATCTGGGGGCGATCAGACCCCACCAACAGAGAGCTCTGTTGGTGGGGAGAAAAGGGGGGGGGGGAATCACGTGTGTGCTGTGTTGTGCAGATCTGCAGCTTAGCCTTAAAGCTGCAGTGGCACATTTTGCTTAAAATGGCCTGGTCACTAGGGGGGTTTAGCACTGCAGTCCTCAAGAGGTTAACCACCCTGGCATTTAGCCTGTAATGGTGACGGGCTGGAAAAAGAAGATGAAAGGGGTATGCTTGTCACCATTAGGGGCATGTCACCCAGGAGGTTTCCTGGCCTATAGGTGTCCCCAGTATAGGTTTTACAAGGTATAGCTAGCTTAGTATATGTGTCCTTCCCCCCCCCCCCCCCGATGACGTCACCAATGCTATGACGTCGTCAACGTCATAACGCCGCCGGGTCCCAATAATCCGCATTGAGAAGACTCAGCTGTGCGGAGGTGTTCTCGGGATCCGGGGAGATCCAAGTGGGGATCATAGGGAGGAGGAAATTATACTAAGCTAACTATACCTTGCTAACCTATACTAGGGGACATCTAAACCTGGCTACCTATACTGGCCACACCTGTATCTGGCTTCCTATACTAAGGAAGACCAAAAACCTGGCTACCTAAACTGGCCACCCCTGAACCTAACTTCAGTGTTCTACCCAGGGTTAATTAGGCGGGCGGGCCGCCCAGCTGTTTTGAAACCCTGCCCGCCTGTGTTGAAACCCCGCCGGCGCCAAGTATTTACTCTTTCTGAGCGAAGATCCTCGAGAAAATGGCAGCCGTGCAGCTTCGAGCCGGGGACATTTTTCAAGCTGAAGTTTCCTCACAGTGGAGTAAGCCCCTCTCCCAGTCTCTAGCAGTGATAGGTGAACTGAGCGTGATGAGTCGGCGTCCTCCACTAATCAACGCGTGAACACTCCGCCCACCGGTAAATAGGAGGCTGCCTTGCCGTGGACCCACCCCTCAGTGGTTGACACGCGTGCCGCTGGCTGGCAGAGACGGATGGTGGAATCCGGGCAATCAGCAGGGATGAGTGCCGTGGCCTGCACCCTATCTGACAGCAAGGAATGAGTGCTGCAGCTGGGGGACACCCTCAGGAATCAGACGATGTAAGGAGCAACCTGCTGCCGTGCGATCTGAAAGGGAGGCGGAACCTACCCACTCCACTCACCCTACGGACCTACCCACCCACCCTACCAGCCTGACCTACTTTGCCACCCACCCCACTAGCCTGACCTACTTACCCACCCATCCTACTAGCCACCAGCCTGACAAACTTTGCTACCCACCCCACTAGCCTGACCTACTTACCTACCCATCCCACTAGACACCAGCCTGACCTAATACCCACCTAATCCACTAGCCACCAGCCTGACCTGCTTTGCCACCCACCCCACTAGCCACCAGCCTGACCTACTTTGCCACCCACCCACTCCACTAGCCTGACCTACTTACCCACCCACCCCACTAACCACCAGCCTGACCTACTTACCCACCCACCAGCCTGACCTACGTACCCACCTCACTAGCCACCAGCCTTGACCTACTTACCCTTCCACTCACCCCACTAGCCACCAGCCTGACCTACTTTGCCACTCACCCCACTAACCACCAGCCTGACCTACCTAAACACCCACCCACCCCACTAGCCACCAGCCAGACCTACTTACCCACCTACCTACCCCACTAGCCACCAGCCTGGCCTACCTACCTACAGTGGCTTGCAAAAGTATTCGACCCCCTTGAAGTTTTCCACATTTTGTCACATTACTGCCACAAACATGAATCAATTGTATTGAAATTCCACGTGAAAGACCAATACAAAGTGTTGTACACGTGAGAAGTGGAACGAAAATCATACATGATTCCAAACATAACTGCAAAGTGGCGTGTGCGTAATTATTCAGCCCCCTTTGGTCTGAGTGCAGTCAGTTGCCCATAGACATTGCCTGATGAGTGCTAATGACTAAATAGAGTGCACCTGTGTGTAATCTAATGTCAGTATGTAACAGTCTTGTGTCGTAGCTCAGATGTCTGATTATGTGGTGATCTGCAGAATCACCAATAATGCAGACGCTATACCCGATTATGTGTGATCTGCAGAATCATCAATAATAACAGTATTGCAGACAAAGAGCAGAGTGTGTAGTGATTTGGTGCAACCGTAACTTTAGTAGCAATGAGACCTCACCAGAGGGGCTGGTGAGGTAATAACAATACACTAATCGTGCACTAGTGTACAAGCTCCAGCAAGCTGGAGAACAAAACTGAAGAGGCTGAATCTCCCGAGGAGCGGGTGATTCAGAATGTACTGCAGGCTAACAGAACTGCTTCACCAGAGTAGCTGGTGTAGCTAACACCTCACCAGTGGCGTGGGACCACTGATGAGTAGAATGGTCAGGCAGGCAAGGTTCGGCAACAGAGAGGGAAGTATCAGTATGAAATCGTAAGACAAGAGAGTAATCGGTAATCAGGCAGAGGTTCAGCAACAGGAAGGTACGTATTGGTACAGAATCGTGAGACAAGAGAGTAATCGGTAACCAGGCAGAGGTTCAGCAACAGGTAGGCAGATAGGCGAAAGTACAGGATCAGAAAGCAGGATCAAAGTCAGAGTAATCGCTAAGAGTCATGCACAGGAGATCAATACAGAAAGCAATAACCTAGTCTGGGTGTGAAATCCTTAGCATCAACACCTGGGAACTAGTCTAAACAAATAACAATAACAAAGTAGCAATATCCTAGTCTAGGTGTGAAATCCTTAGCATCAACACCAGGGAACTAGCCTAAGGTCTGAGCGCTAACACGCAAGTATTCACGACAGCAGACAATGTGATAATGAAGCCCAGAGGCTTATGAAGCAGAGGAGACCTCACTGGCACCCCCCCCCCCCTCATCAGCCAATCCTTGGCGCCGTGGGTCTCCTCTGACGTCAGCCGACCAGCAGGTCAGCTGACGCCTCTCTTCCTGGCATAAAGGTCCTGTCTGTGCGCACGCCCGCGCAAGACAGCGACCCTATGTGCCATGGAAAGCCCCGTCCTCAGCGTCTTCACCGCCGGAGAGACGGGCAGGGACACGAGGACAGCCGCGCCGGCGGCACCGTTCGCCGCGGCTGTAACAGTTGTTACACAGTACAAATACAGCTGCTCTGTGACGGCCTCAGAGGTTGTCTAAGAGAATCTTGGGAGCAACAACACCATAAAGTCCAAAGAACACACCAGACAGGTCAGGGATAAAGTTATTGAGAAATTTAGAGCAGGCTTAGGCTACAAAAATATTTCAAAAGCCTTGAACATCCCACGGAGCACTGTTCAAGCGATTATTCAGAAATGGAAGGAGTATGGCACAACTGTAAACCTACCAAGACAAGGCCATCCACCTAAACTTACAGGCCAAACAAGGAGAGCGCTGATCAGAAATGCAGTCAAGAGGCCCATGGGGACTCTGGACGAGCTGCAGAGATCTACAGCTCAGGTAGGGGAATCTGTCTATAGGACAACTATTAGTCGTGCACTGCACAAAGTTGGCCTTTATGGAAGAATGGCAAGAAGAAAGCCATTGTTAACAGAAAAGCATAAGAAGTCCCGTTTGCAGTTTGCCACAAGCCATGTGGGGGACACAGCAAATATGTGGAAGAAGGTGCTCTGGTCAGATGAGACCAAAACTGAACTTTTTGGCCAAAATGCAAAACGCTATGTGTGGCAGAAAACTAACACTGCACATCACTCTGAACGCACCATCCCCACTGTCAAATATGGTGTTGCCAGCATTATGCTCTGGGGGTGCTTCTCTTCAGCAGGGACAGGGAAGCTGGTCAGAGTTGATGGGAAGATGGATGGACCCAAATACAGGGCAATCTTGGAAGAAAACCTCTTGGAGTCTGCAAAAGACTTGAGACCGGGGCGGAGGTTCACCTTCCAGCAGGACAACGACCCTAAACTTAAATCCAGGTCAACAATGGAATGGTTTAAAACAGAACATATCCATGTGTTAGAATGGCCCAGTCAAAGTCCAGATCTAAATCCAATCGAGAATTTGTGGCAAGATCTGAAAACTGCTGTTCACAAACGCTGTCCATCTAATCTGATTGAGCTGGAGCTGTTTTGCAAAGAAGATTGGGCAAGGATTTCAGTCTCTAGATGTGCAAAGCTGGTAGAGATATACCCTAAAAGACTGGCAGCTGTAATTGCAGCAAAAGGTGGTTCTACAAAGTATTGACTCAGGGAGTCGAATAATTATGCACACCCTACTTTGCACTTATTGATTTGTAAAAAATGTTTGGAATCATGTATGATTTCCGTTCCACTTCTCATGTGTACACCACTTTGTATTGGTCTTTCACGTGGAATTCCAATAAAATTGATTCATGTTTGGGGCAGTAATGTGACAAAATGTGGAAAATTTCAAGGGGGCTGAATACTTTTGAAAGCCACTGTACTCACACCACCAGCCAGCAGCCTTACGTACCTACCTAACCCACTAGCCAGCATCCTGAGCTACTTAACACACTAGTCCATCTCACTAGCCACCAGTCTGACCTTTTTGAAATTTTGAGTAATGGTTTCTGCATTGGATTTCTGGGGCAATGGAATACTGCCTTATTATGTGTTTTAGGGGGGGGGGGGGGAACAGTGTTTAATTTATAAAACCTTTATGGACAATAGGGTTGATCGGAAGAGGCAATTTCCGATATTGCGGTAATTCCGCCTTTCGCTATAACAAAATTTCGCTACTGCTACATTCCGGTGGATTCCCGCGGTATTCCACATTCCGGCGGGACAATTTCCACAATGTTAAAGGGAACCTAATGGATGTTTCCTTTTAAACAAATACCAGTTCCCTGGCAGTCCTGCTGATAACTTTGGCTTTAGTGGTGGCTGAATCACAATCCTGATTACAATTTTTTTTGGAGCAGCAGGAGTTGTCGTAGGCCATGAGACCTAGAGGTGGTTCCACGGCAGTCATTACAATTTTTGCTTGGAGCAGCAGGAGTTGTCATAGGCCATGGGACCTAGAGGTGTTTCCACAGCAGTCATTACAATTTTTGTTTGGAGCAGCAGGAGTTGTCGTAGGCCATGAGACCTAGAGGTGGTTCCATGGCAGTCATTACAATTTTTGTTTGGAGCAGCAGGAGTTGTCGTAGGCCATGAGACCTAGAGGTGGTTCCACGGCAGTCATTACAATTTTTGTTTGGAGCAGCAGGAGTTGTCGTAGGCCATGGGACCTAGAGATGGTTCCGCGGCAGTCATTACAATTTTTGTTTGGAGCAGCAGAGGTTGTCGTAGGCCATGGGACCTAGAGGTGGTTTCACAGCAGTCAGTATAATTTTTTTTGGAGCAGCAGGAGAAGTTGTAAGCCAAAAGCATAGGTTTAGGATAGAATATAACATCGGACAGCTGCAAAAGCGGCATTTTATGATCTTAAAAAGCAAACATATGCGATGATAGTGATAGGCAGCAGAGTTTGAGAGGGAGACCATTTGAGGCTTGAAAAACAGCAAAATTTTAATTTAGTCTGTCTAATCTTCATCATGAATCAGTGAGAGGGGCCTTGTAATTATCACTGATCCATGACTCGTTCATTTTAATGAACGTTAGTATGTCCACATTGTCTGGGGACAGACAGGTCCGTTGGTTGGTGACCACCCCACCAGCAGCACTAAATACTCGCTCAGAAAGAACACTGGCGGTGGCGCATGCAAGAACCTCCAGTGCATACTGAGCGAGTTCAGGCCAGGTATCCAGTTGTTTTGTCCAATACTCTATGGGGTCATCATAACTCTCCATATTGTCTGGAGCACAGGCCGACCCCAAGTAATCATTCACCATACGGGCCAGCCGCTGGTGGTGACTACTTTGCCCGCTGGTGGTGCTTCTGCTACAAGGAGTATCTGGCATTGGCTAATAAAATTCCTTCAACATACTCAGCAGGTTCACAGATTGGCTAATGGTGCTGCTGCTGGGAGTGGGACCACCAGACCTTTGCTGAGTATGATGAGGTTTGGTAGCTTGGGCCCGGGATACAGGTGCAGAAAACGCATCTTCTACCCAACGAAGAAGGGCATCCCGCATGTGGCTCATGCTGGCGTCTGGTTGGGAGGGGGGTATGAACTGCCACATTTTCCCCTTGCACGGGGGTTTTAAGATGGTGGCCACCCACATGTCGAGCCTTGATTTTAAAGTTTTGATCCGGGGGTCCTCATGGAGGCACTGGAGCATATGCGCAGCCATAAGGAAGAGATGTCTGCCATTAATCACCTCTTCCTGGCTGTCAGAACTGTCGTCATGCTCCAGCTCCTCATCAGAATCTTCTTCCAACCCCCGGACAATGGGCTCTTTCGCTTCCACAAGCTCTGCCTCCTCATCCAGGACTTGAGCATGCTCACTCACTCCCCTACTTGACTGACCACTGTTCAGTAGGGCTTCCTCCCCCTGTCCGAGCACTTTGTCAAGAGCCTTGTCCAGCATGAAGATAATAGGGAGCTGTGATGATCCGCTCAGCTGGCTGCACTGGCAGACAGCTGTTTGACCATTCCTCTAGTCTGTGGGCTGCAGGTCTCTGGAAGAGAGACCTGTCTTTTCATTGCAAGTTTCTGGTCTGTTCTGCTGCTGAGGAATTTGCATACATTCATTATGCAAATCCCCTACCTGCCTGCTTTGATGACTGGCAGTATAAAGAGCTATGTTTCCCAGAGTCCTTGGCTGGTCATTCCTTCAGGGTTTGTAGTAAACACTCCTAGAGTGTCAGCCATGCTACTTCTTGTTAAAGTTAGCTTAGAGTAATTCATGGGACTGCACTAGGCAGTTTCCCTAGTGCAGTTAGGATTGCATATCTGTTTGTTTGTCTGTTGCGATTGTCCTGTCCCAGCGGTGGTCGACAGGAAATCGTTCTGTGTGTCTGGGTGCTAACCGGAACAGCGGTTGTTGCTGGTAGCCCCTTCTGATCTGTCTTGCCTGGATCACATTACAGGAGCACTTCTGATATGCTGCAGTGCTCCTCACTGACCAATTTTGTTGCCTGCTCAAACGGCTCCAAGACTTTACACACCTGTCCAATCAGCTGCCACTGGTCCCCAGTAATGTAGTCCAGTGGCCCTGTTCTGGAGGAAGATTTCTGAGACAGATAGACAGATAGCCTGACCGCCATTCGCTGTTCCCACAACCTCTCCAGCATGTGGAGGGTGGAGTTCCACCGCGTTGGACAATCAGAAATAAGCCTGTGCTGTGGCAGGCTATGGCGGCACTCCAGCAGTTTCAAGGCCGCAGTGGCGGTTGCGGAGCGACGGATGTGGGCTGACACCTTTTGTGCTGAGGCCACAGCATCCTTCAACCCATCAAAAGTGCGTAAGAACTTCTGGACTACAAGGTTGAAGACGTGGGCCAAGCAAGGTAAGTGAGTGTAGCCACCTTCAGAAATTGCGGCCAGCATGTTGGCACCATTATCAGACACCACTACACCTGTCTCCAGTTTTCGGGGGAAAAGCCACTGCTGAATCTGATCCTGTAAGGCTGGAAGGATTACAGATCTGGTTTGCCTGTTCTGGTCCATGGATTCAAGTTTCAGCACTGCTTGGCATCGATGGTGCTGCAGACCATTGTAGGAGCAGGACTGGGAGGCTCAGCAACGGCGGACTGGCCTTGGATAGAACAGGTAGAAGAGGGAAGTAGAACAGGCCTCCCCTTCAACCCACATGGAGGCACCACCAGCTGAGATGCCCCAGATCTTGCACCCTCCTCAGCAGCACCATGGAGGGTGACCTAATGGGCGCTAAAAGTTAGATACTTTCCCTGCCCATGCCTGCTGCTCCAGCCATCCATAGTGAAGTGCACATTGCCACCGACAGCGTGATCCATAGACCGGCCGACACACTCTGCTGGTGAAGGGCAGGGATAGCATTCCTGGCAAAATAATGGCGGCTGGGGATCCGCCATTGTGGAGCAACACTGTTCATCAGTCTGCAGAGAAGGGGCACAGTCCACAAACGGGTAGGGCAACAGCTGTTGGCCCAACAGCCTTGCCAGGAGCACATTATTTTTCACAACAAATGGATCAGTTGCAGGGAGCATCCGCTTCCTCTGCAACATTTCTGGCACAGAGGCCTGACGCTGGAACACTGGTGATTCAGAGGAAACCAACAAGGGTGATGATGAGGTGCTTGCCGAGGTCTGGAGCCCTCTTCCAGCCTGGCATGCAGAGGGATTTGAAGTAGAATGGGACTCAGCAGGTTGGCTAGGGACAGGACGAGTATAAAAAGAAGAGGAGGGGCCTGTTGCTGCTGCTTTTCCTCCACCAATCTTATTGTAATTATTTACATATTCGAACTTCCGTCTGTGGTGGTTGCTCAGATGGCTTATCAGCCCTGCAGTGTCGAACCCGCTGCCCGATTTGCCTCTGCTCACCGATTTATGGCACACAGAACAGACTGCCCTGGATTCATCCTCTTCCAGAACAGTAAAATAATTCCATGATGGGGATGAGCGTGCACGTGGAGCAGTGGTGCAACCTGTTCTAGCACATCGATGCTCAGCATTGGACTGGTGGGTACTGACAGTCGGGAAAGCACTTGCAGGCTGCTGGCCAACCGTCTGCTCTGTTACTCCATGCTGCTAACACCTGCTAGTGCCTAACCCACCAGATGGCAACCACAGTGGATCAGCCACCTCATCATCCAAAACATCATCCAGTTCAACCAAAGCTCTGGAACCAATAAGTGACTCCTCTGGACCCTCCACTTAGCCACGAAACACCTCTGTAGTTGACTGGTGATGTTGATTGGTGGTGGTGACACAAGCTCCCAGTTGTGATGGATTACTGGATGAAGAAAACACAGGGGCCATTTCTGTCACCACAGAACCCACCACTTCTTGGGAGCTTGGTCCCATGGTCTCCTCCAATGCCTCATCCCAATCCTTCTGCACATCTCTCTCATCGACATAGGGGTGCTTTAATTCTGGAGGAGAATACTGGGAGGAAGCAACCTCGTCAAGATAAGCAGCTGCGGTCAGGGTCTGGTCGAAATAATCAACAACTCTGTTCGCCTGCTGCTCAGTCAAAATTTTTCTGCGTGCGAGCACAAGGAAGACATCTCTGATCAGGGCGGAATGCTTCCTGCTGCTGCTGCCACCCTCAACCTGATTACGTACTTGATGTGATCCACCAACACCACCATCACTCCATTTTCTTTTAGGAGTGGCGGGAAATTGCAGCTGCCTCGATCCATTGTTTTGGGGCCAAAAAAGTTTATTGGGGAAGGGGTATGAGCGACAGAACCAAAGTAAAATAAATCCACCTAACTTGAACTAAAAAACAGATAAGAAAATAAAGAAAATAAGTCAACAACAAAATTAAGAAAACAAAAAAAAAAAAAAAAAAAAAAAAAATGAACTTAGAAAACAAAAAAAACCTTGCACTACACTCAACTAATCAATCACCTAACTCTCTCACTCTGTCAAACACTGAGCCTGCGGCCTGGCTGGCTCTCTCTAACCCACACAGCAACTACTAGTACACTACACTACAATCCAGGCATGGTCGGAAGAGGCGATTTCCGATTCCGCTGTAATTCCACCTACCGTAATAACGAAATTCCGCTACAGCTACATTCCGATGGTATTCCGCGGCATTCCGCGTTATTCCGCATTCCGACGGTACAATTTCCATAATTTTAAAAGGATTTCCGTAAATTTCCGAGGTATTACTCGCAGGCTCATTTGAAACATTGTTTTCGTTTCCGCACTGTAAGATGATCATCAATACTGTTGAGGATTACAGTCTATTGTCAATAAAGTTGATCTGTATTCAAATTTGGCTAAAAAAAAAGTGAAAAACACACTTTTTTAAAATTTCCGCCTTTGTTTGCGGAAATCCGTTTATTTTGTAATGCTGACTAATTAGGCGGCGTCCAGGCGGAAGTTCGCACATGTCACTTCCAGGAGTCCCTGAGTGAGCACTGAGTACACATAGACGGCGAGAGTGAACAGTGTAACCAGGAGCAACGTCAGCATCATTGATTTCAAGTGATTTCTCCAGCTTTTTGGTAAGTGTATTAATGTGTATATATACCGGTATGTATTTATGTATATATATATAGGTAGCTAGGATCTGGTTGCTAGAGCCTTTGCTAGGGCCTTTGATTGGTGTGACTTTATGAAGAATACTATTGGACAGTATATTTCCGCTTAAATTACACTTTCTGGAAATTTATGCGGATTTCCGCATATTTATAATGTGAACCGTAAAATCCTCTCCTCTCTCCAAAACACCAGACTGAAACCTACAAGCTTTGTGACTGTCACACCTCTTTTATATACAAAATGGGTGGGATAGCTGATGATAGGTACAGTAGCTAGGAGCTGGTTGCTAATGTAGGATTGGTTGTTTTTTGTTAAGACTTTAATTGGTGCAGAAATTCAGATTTTAATGCAGAAATAAGCATGTTTTAAGCTTCTGTGATGGGTCTATCCTTTCTGATCCTTCTGATTGGTAACGCGGTGGGTAGCGGTGCATCAGCGGCGAGCGGTGGCGATCGTCACCAACACGCAGCTAGCAAAGTGCTATCTGCGTGTTTTTTTAAAAAAAAATTAAGAACATTGGCCCAGCAGGGCCTGAGTGGTGCCCTCCGGCGGTTATAGACGAGCCGAGCTCGTCCATACCGCCAAGGAGGTTAACCTGGCTACCTATACTGGTCACACCTGTACGTGGCTTCCTATGCTGGAAAACACTTATACCTGGCTACCTATACTGGCCACAGATGTACATGGCTTCCTATATTGGGGAACACCTAAACCTGGTTACCCCTGTACCTGGCTTCCTATACTGAGGAATACCTTAACCTGGCTACCTATACTGGTCGCACCTGTACCTGGCTTCCTATACTGGGAAACACTTATACCTGGCTACCTATACTGGCCACAGATGTACATGGCTTCCTATATTGGGGAACACCTAAACCTGGCTACCCCTGTACCTGGCTTCCTATACTGGGATAACACCTAAACCTGGCTACCTATACTGGCCACACCTGTACCTGGCTTCCTATACTGAGGAACACCTAAACCTGGCTACCTATAATGGGCACACCTTTACCTGGCTTCGGAACACCTAAGCCTGGTTACCTATACTGGGCGAACCTGTGTTATCGAGTTCTGGGGTGGGGTTCAATTTTTCGCCCTGGATGCAATTTAGCCTAAAAACTGCCCCGATTGGAAGCTGAATCTTAGCTTCCAATGCGCACTTTGCATCACGAACATGGGGAAGACATGGGGGTTCTTATAATCGAGTCGGCTTATACTCACCATTGGAGTGTTGATCCCTCGTCTTGTACCTCTGATAATGACATGTTCCTTGGCAATCAGTTTTGATGACGTAATGGCCACACAGCATCATCAACATCTGGCAGCAAACTTATTTTTTTTGTATTGAATTCAATACAATAACCTGCAGGGGATTCCGCAGATGGATAGTCACCGTGCAGTGGGCAACACAGGACAGGTAATATATAAATGCACACACGGGGGGTATATTTACACAATAGGGGGGAAGCGGTGAGGTGGCGGGCTCCGCTGATTCGCAAGAGATTTCATGCGGAAATTGATCGGGAATTGGCCTGCGGTGTATAGGCAGCCAACAGATCTTTCTCTAATCAGATTTGATCAGAGAGAGATTTGTCTCTTGGTCGAATCAGCCCATCATCACTAGATGTATGGCCACCTTTACATTCAGAGATTTATTTTGGGGAGTAATTTAGAAATTTAGTTTTGATTTTATGTTTCAAGCTTTTATTATACTCAAAATGTATACTAGACCCTTGCTTGACATGTTTTGGTAAGCTACAGGAAAAAAGGTTATGAAAATTAACTGAGACACTTTTCGCACAGAAATCCAGGAAAAACGGAATGCCTAGGAGGTTAAGAATGATAACCCCAAACTTAACACACTTACTCCCCATTCACACCTAAGATCTTGTAACACTAACGAGTAACTTGATCCCGAGGAGAGTAAATATCTGCTTGGGCAGATTTTTGACATTCTTCACTTGGGTGTATTTACTTTTTGTTTACAGTGGTTTAGACAGTAATGGAACAGCAAATTTACACTGATATACAATATATTACTTTAAATTTTTCGTTGCCATTTACATTGACTACTTTACATTGTGCCAAAGTGTCATATCTTCAGTGCTGTCCCATAAAAGCTATACTGTAAATATTTACATAAATCTGAGAGGTGTACTCACTTTTGTGAGATTTATGTGCCATTGTATTACCAAGTTGTGAATGGTATGCCGGTACAGGCTGCACGGCTTGTACCAATAGCTGGCTAGTTATGGAGTATTAATTAATCCTTATATGAAGCATCAATCAGGATCTTTATACAGTAGAATCTCGTAATAGGAAACTCTGATATAGTGAATGGTACGGCCAATTCTTATATAGTAAACTTCTGATATAGAACGTTTACCTGATCGCTTGGAGTTTACTGTACCGACTGTACCAACAGATCAAGACTGTGATATGTTACATGCACTACCCAGAAAGAGGGATACATATGGTCAGAGATGAGGACATTTGGCAGATCTCACATATAGCTGAGGGACAGAGAGGTGTATGGAAGCACGGGTATAGGGATTAATGGTCGAGAGTTCCACAACCAACTGTGTGGTCAGTGTTGCACATGTATGTTTTTAGCTGCATTTCTGTTTTTCATTTTTTTGGAGGGGGAGGGGGGGTTTAAGGGAACAGTTATTTATATTTATATTGTTTGGCTACTATTGAAGCTGTATATGGCTTTAAGACACTTGTGGAGAATTTTATATATATATATTCTCTGTATACTTTGTTTACTCTCCCTACATTTGTTTAAATGGCAAAACCCTGCACGGCAGTGCCATCTGCTGATTAGGTGCCAGAAGGACATTCTGTCAGTGAATTTGGCAAAGTACCATATAGAAGGCCATCTGCTGCTCATGTACAGTTTTAATAATTATTATTGTGATGACTGTTGTAATTGTTAGCTGCAATTATTATTATTTAGCGTCAACATCCGTACAAATAAATATTTAATGAAAAAGTTACAATGACAAACAAGAACACTATGGATAAAGCACAACTGTATAGTATACCTTGGTATACACAGTAAATAAAACAAAACCAAGATACAGCATGAGAATAGCCCTGGCCCATTACAAAATTAAATCTGGGATTTAGCAATACAATGTACAGCTGTGCAATCTATTGTTCTTGTCTAGAACCACACCATTCATAATAATGTATAATGAAACAGCAATATGCTATGACTTTCTCCATCTACTGCCTAAGTACTGCATTTACAACCTCAGTGCTATCCAATAACTATACAGCTACCTCATTTGCTAATGTTCAAGTGTGGAAAAGTCCTTAAGTCTAATAAATAGCAAAATATATTTAGTCAGAATGCCAGTCTACCAGAATTACATCACATATACTAGTACTTTCTAACCATTACACACTGCATTTAAAGTGGTCTGAAAGTCAGCATTTCTACTTTGCTTTAAAAGATTCCTCACAGGTTTAAAGCTACTATCCCAGAAAAAAATTCTAGCAGAACATCACTTAAATGGTTAAACAAAGCACTTGCTCTTGCTATTCAGCTTCAAATCTGCATCCAAACTGGAGATAACAGTATATTTTTTACTTGATAAACGCAAATGTATCAACACTGGAATGTAAACAAACACTCTCTGAGAAACTGTCTCCGCTTCAGGCACACACAGTGTTCAGAATAGCTTATTAGAAGATTTTAATATATAATAAAAAGCAGGTATAATAGAAAAAGAATAAAATACAATGCCAGCTTTCCGGGTAAGAAAAACGACACCTTGGAAACATGTAATTTGTAAACAGACAATATTACTTATGCACAAAACCAAATATGATAACTGTATGAGTAATAAAAAGTAGGAAAACACATTTTTATTGAATGTTATGTCAGAGTTTCAGACCACTGACCATTTAAGCCTTCTGGACATAGAGGCTACATCCAAAAGGCCATGTGCGCGCCTGTGTGCACGTGCTCCCGGCCCGCGGTTCGTTCACCGAGGGATCAATAAATCGGGCCATGGTGCCCGATCAGTGATCCCTTTCCCCAGCAGAAAAAGCGACGGCTTCTCTCGGAAGCCTCGCTTTTTCTGCCTCTTACGTCCCCCTATGTCCCTCTAAGCGTACATGTTACACTTAGAGTGACGTCATGTAAACAAACTCATGGCTGCCATCTTGTGGCCAAATAGTAAAACTACACCTACATGTAAAAATAAAATAAAAAATAAACACATATTTACATAAAAAATGTTTACATCCCACCCTCCCAAAAATACCCAAATAAAATGTTTCATAAAAAAAAACAACAACAAAAAACATTACAATAAAAAAAATGTAAATATTTCTCTAAGGGTCTAAACTTTTTAAATATGCATGTAAAGATGAAATATTTCTATTTTTTTATTATTATTATTATAAGCTTGTAAATAGTGATGGATGCAAAATGGAAAAAATGCACTTTTATTTCCAAATAAAATATTGTTGCCATACATTGTGATAGGGACATAATTTAAACGGTGTAATTCCCAGGACTATTAGGCAAATACATAGGTGGGTTTTAATTATGGAGGCATGTATTATTTTAAAACTATAATGGCCGAAAACTGAGAAATAATTGTTTCCGTTTTTTTCTTATTCTTCCTGTTAAAATGCATTTACAGTAAAGTAGCTCTTAGCAAAATGTACCACCCAAAGAAAGCCTAATTGGTGGCAGAAAAAGCAAGATATAGATCAGTTCATTGTGATAAGTAGTGATAAAGTTATAGGCTAATGAATGGGAGGTGAACATTGCTCGGATGCATAAAGTGAAAACGACTGAAGGCTGAAGTGGTTAAGTAGCTAAAAATAACTATTACTTTTTATATATGATTTATCATTTTGTTAAACTTAAAACACCTTAGAATGAGTAAGTACTGCACCCAAGTACTTTAGGATGACTCTCTGATAATGTACAGTACCATGTGTTTAGAACCTGGGTTTATACAATCTCTCTGTGCAGGAGAGCCATCTACTGTTCATGTTCAAAAATAGAATTACCCTACATAGCAGTACCTGGAACTACAACTTACTGGAATTACATCCTACTTAGGAGTTGGTTCACTGTTGCTCCATAAGACTGCAGTAGCCTGCACATAACCACAGCTTATGGCATCTTACTGCACACCTGATTTACTATTACTAATGTAATATTTATCAGATATATGAGCCAGTGCATTAACACTCATCACCAGAGCCAGGTTCACATCTTAAAACCATATAGGTACAGAAGACCTGATGCTTTAAATTGAAACTGAAGCAAAAAAATACTTATGATATAATGAATTGTATATGTACTGTAGTAGGGATAATTAATAGAACAATAGTTACAAAGAAAAGAGTCTTATATTTTCATTTTCAGCTATATAGCCTTTTTATAGCATTGTAGCATTCTCTAATATCTGCAGTTTACAAACTACACTCTGTATTTTACACTATGAAACAGCAGAGCTAAGGACCCTTTGAACCTCCCTGCAGAAAAACTTATCTGAAGTTGTCTTTTACTGTTTCCTTGATGTATAAGTGCTTCAGAAAACAGCTTTGTCTTCCACCCAAGTTGGACCGGAGAGCTTCGAGAAGCTCTTTTGCATATATACCAACTGAAGTTTCTTAACTTTTCCTGTACTGGAAACAATATGAGACTCATATCTTTTCTACTAATGTTCTATTTCTTAGCTGTACTATACATACAATTCATTATCTCATAAGTTTATGTTCAGTTCAGATTCCCTTTAAGTTCACATTACACTCCACCCCTCTACACCAAGGATGTCCAATTCCAGTCCTCAAGTCCCGAGATCCTCACACATTTTTGGCACAGCTCAATTTTATTGATGGGACTGAATCAGGAGAGGCGTGGATCATCAAGTAGAACACATTTGCTATTTCTCTGTCCATCCTAAACACTGGCATGGATCTGGACCTCGAGGACTGGAGTTGGGCATTCCTGCACACTGACAAAACAGAGAAAATGTATCTTGAAATAAATTGACTTTAAGCAACAGCTGACAGCTGCTGAGCAGGTCAGAAACTGCCCTACAACTGCCACATGATCCAGTTCCACCCCTTTGTCATGACAGGCAGAAAAGAACATGAAATAACTGAAATGGTCATAAATCTGCGTCACTTGATCAGAACCCGCAGAGAAGCTGATAATTTTGAGATGCCTGCCATCTATGGAAAACTGATAAATTTAGTAAAATTACTATTCTTTTACTCCAAGATGAAGTAAAAGTAATTTCCCTTATCAGGATACGTGCAGTAACTGTATTTCTAGACAGAAGGAATTTACGACAGGTGGTCTGATTTCTCTGGCCTCTCGGTTGTGTCAGGTTGGCTGAAGAGAGGATGGAATTGTTTAATGAGAGGTTTGAATCTGCTGGGGAGTTTTTTTATGGCACTCTTTCCAGGGAGCAGTAAACTAACAAGCACTTCCCCCAGAGCAGAAGAATAAACACATCACGTCCTCTAAAAAGAGCCTGGACTCTGATGCAAACACTACTTTATTTTAGGTCATTTTAAGTCAAGCTTGGACCTAAACAGGGTACTTTGCATCACCCTGAACAATCCCCCCGCCCCCCCCGCGGAATGTTTTTTGGCGGGACTGGGCACTCCCACAATGCCTTGAGCTGAGCAACTTACTCATTTGGCTTTATAGGGTTTGCCACAGTGAGAAAGGCCATCTGCATTTTCGTGGCGACTCCCGGCCTTATACTGGATCGTGAAATCGCGCTGCTGTAGCACCAGGCTCCAATGTAGGAGTTTTCCGGTGCTACCTGCAGTGTGATTCAGCCAGTTAAGGGGGTTGTGGTCAGTGATGACAGTGAAGGATCATCCATAGAGGTATGATTGTAACTTCTGGAAGGCCCACACAGTCACCAGGCACTCTTTGTCGGTTGTAGCATACGTTACTTCCCTGGGAAGTAACTTTTGGCTCATGAAGTCGATGTAAGGATCCCTCCTGTAGCGTGTTCTGTCCATTGCAGTGGAGCTGCAAATGGACAGTTCTGGCTTATCTGCTTGCATTTGGTTGTGCATTTGCAATAAGTCTCATTGTCATTTGCAATTGCTCTGCAGTTCTGGGCAGCTCAGGATGCTGTCATCATTCCTCCAATTGCTTGTTGCAGCTGAGCTGCGGCCTGATAGCCCTGGATTTCCTGCATGCATGTTGTTACATAATACTGCATGTATTTCTTTTGAGAGTCCTTTGCATTCACAGCCAGCTAGCAAATGGTAATCAAGCCAGCTCAGGATTGAATGATTACCATTCAGCTGTATGGGAATTTGCATACCTGCATCCATTGGCTGATGCCAGCATAAAAGTCTGCCTCCCATTTCATACCCTGCCCGACATAGCGTTCAGCTCTCTGAGTTGTCGTTGGGTCTATGCTGTGAAAGTTGTTATTGTAAATGTATAATGCCTTGCTCTGTATTGTCATGTCTGCTGGATATTTGCTGACCTGCGGGGGTCAGTGAAGTCCTTCTGATCTTGATAGTTAGATCCTGCCAGCACCACGTTGGTAACTGGTAGTATTCCTTCTAGCCTTGTTCTTGAGGACGAACTATAGCAGCAGTTGCCATTAGTTCGCTCCTACCTGTTAGTCTTGTCTATCTCAGTGTGAATGTTGCCATCGCTGAAACAGCGACTAGATTGGCTGAGCATTCCGTATGTCTGTCTGTTGTCTGTCTTGTTAACTGTCATGTAATTACTTGTGCTTTAGCTAGTGAGTTATTTGAGAGCTACATTTCATATATTGCTCATCAGCACAATATACAGTGGCTTGCAAAAGTATTCGGCCCCCTTAAAGTTTTCCACATGTTGTCACATTACTGCCACAAACATGAATCAATTTGATTGGAATTCCACGTGAAAGACCAATACAAAGTGGAGTACACGTGAGAAATGGAACGGAAATCATACATGATTCCAAACATTTTTTACAAATCAATAAGTGCAAAGTAGGGTGTGCATAATTATTCGGCCCCCTGAGTCAATACTTTGTAGAACCACCTTTTTCTGCAATTACAGCTGCCAGTCTTTTAGGGTATGTCTCTACCAGCTTTGCACATCTAGAGAATGAAATCCTTGCCCATTCTTCTTTGCAAAACAGCTCCAGCTCAGTCAAATTAGATGGACAGCGTTTGTGAACAGCAGTTTTCAGCTCTTGCCACAGATTCTCGATTGGATTTAGATCTGGACTTTGACTGGGCCATTCTAACACATGGATATGTTTTGTTTTAAACCATTCCATTGTTGCCCAGGCTTTATGTTTAGGGTCGTTGTCCTGCTGGAAGGTGAACCTCCACCCCAGTCTCAAGTCTTTTGCAGACTCCAAGAGGTTTTCCTCCAAAATTGCCCTGTATTTGGCTCCATACATCTTCCCATCAACTCTGACCAGCTTCCCTGTCCCTTCTGAAGAGAAGCAACCCCAGAGCATGATGCTGCCACCACCATATTTGACAGTGGGGATGGTGTGTTCTGAGTGATGTGCAGTGTTATTTTACCGTCACACATAGCGTTTTGCATTTTTGCCAAAAAGTTCCATTTTGGTCTCATCTGACCAGAGCACCTTCTTCCACATGTTTGCTGTGCCCCCCAACACATGGCTTGTGGCAAACTGCAAACGGAATTTCCTATGCTTTTCTGTTCACAATGGCTTTCTTCTTGCCACTCTTCCATAAAGGCCAACTTTGTGCAGTGCACGACTAATAGTTGTCCTATGGACAGATTCCCCCAACTGAGCTGTAGATCTCTGCAGCTCATCCAGAGTCACCATGGGCCTCTTGACTGCATTTCTGATCAGCACTCTCCTTGGTCGGCCTGTGAGTTTAGGTGAACGGCCTTGTCTTGGTAGGTTTACAGTTGTGCCATACTCCTTCCAATTCTGAATGATCACTTAAACAGTGCTCCGTGGGATGTTCAAGGCTTTGGCAATCTTATTGTAGCCTATGCCTGCTTTAAATTTCTCAATAACTTTATCCCTGACCTGTCTGGTGTGTTCTTTGGACTTCATGGTGTTGTTGCTCCCAATATTCTCTTAGACAACCTCTGAGGCCGTCACAGAGCAGCTGTATTTGTACTGATGTTAGATTACACACAGGTGCACTCTATTTAGTCATTAGCACTCATCATGCAATGTCTATGGGCAACTGACTGCACTCAGACCAAAGGGGGCTGAATAATTACGCAAACCCCACTTTGCAGTTATTTTTTTTTTTAAATGTTTGGAATCATGTATGATTTTCGTTCCACTTCCCATGTGTACACCACTTTGTATTGGTCTTTCACGTGGAATTCCAACAAAATTAATTCATGTTTGTGGCAGTAATGTGACAAAATGTGGAAAACTTCAAGAGGGCAGAATACTTTTGCAAGCCACTGTATATGTACTCTAGTCAGTCAGTATTGTATTATTGTAATATTGTATTGTGTATCGACCTTTGCCCGCTTCTCGACTACGAATCTGCCTATTCCTTCCAATACGACTGACATCTGAATTAACATGTATGACCCAAGCCTGTTACCGACTACGTCTGTTGTGTATTGTATCACATAGCATCTAGCCTGATAGGCGGCCCAGAGCTGCATTTGCTCTGGGCAATCTTGCTCCCTTGTTCATTACTCCTGTGTCCATCTGTGGAGCCTCTTCCATTATCCAGCTACTTAGCCTTGTTGCGCTCGGTGGTCAGAAAGTATGACCCCCCCCAGCATTACAGTCGACTGGGTGCTCATTTCCTGTCGCATTCACCTGGCTGATGTAACGATTGTGGAATTCTCTCCGTGATCACCGCACAAGACGTGTCTTGTGCGCTGACACTGCGGAAATCCTCCACAATTTGAGGGAACCCAGCAAAAGGTGCAATGCACCTGTAGAGGGAAATTCTTGTCGACAGGTGGAGCTGTGGAGTGCAGAGGAACAGCTCCTCTGCCCTGCCACAGACGCCAGACAGGAATTGTACGAAGGGAAGAAACGCAGGGCAAGATAGCCCTGAAAGAGAGAGATCAAAGCGACAGAGGGTATGTGTGTCCACCAATCTAGTCGCCACCCTGCGACGATGAACACACAACCATGAAGATAAAGTGAGAAGGCAATCGCCAGAGATGGCGATTGCTAACAGCGACACAAGACCGAATAAGCACAGATGAGGAATGTATGTATGTCCACCAATCTAGCCGCCAACCTGCGACGGTGGACACACAACAGAAGAAACCAAGTGAGAACGCAATCGCAAGAGAAGTGATTGTGGAAGAGAATGAGCACAGGGACAAAATGTATGCATGTGCCCCAATCTAGTCGCCAACCCGCGACGGTGCACATACAACAGCAGATATGAAGTAGGAACGCAATCGCGAGAGAGGCGATTGCCAGAGGTGACACAAGGCTACAGCAAGGCAGAGCACGAGAGTAGCAAAGGCACAGCAAATCATACAATGAGAAGATAAGGAAAATAACAAACGCTTACTAAACGCGAACACCGCACTCATTCGCAACAGTGCACGCATTTATGCGCGGTCTCCGCGTGTTAAGCACAACAGAGACAAGCACGCCTAACAAACCACCGACAGACAAACATGAAACAGAGGACGCGAGCGCTTGCTTAATGGTTACCTCACCGAGCCTCCAGCAAGCGTTCGTAGCAGACAAGACAGGTACACGAAAACAGGAATAAGTGAGAGATACGATCCACTGCTCTTTCCGCCAGAGCGAGTGCGATCCAAGTATAGAAACAGAGTGAGCTGGATCCACTGCTCTTTCCGCCAGAGCAAGTGCGATCCAAGTACAGCAAGAGAGATGGAGATCAGACGGATCCACAGCACTAGCGCCAGGCGAGTGTGATCCAGGCAAGACAGATCAGAAGAGATAGCTGGTAGCAACCGCTGCTCCAGCTATACTCCAAGAACAAAGATCAGAACGACTTCCTGTCGACCACCGCTGGGACAGGACAATCGCAACAGACACACAAAACAGATATGCAATCCTAACTGCACTAGGGAACCTGCCTAGTGCAGTCCCAGGAATTACTCTAGGCTAATCTTCAAACAATGAGCAAGGCTGACACTCCAGGAGTGTTTCACAGGACTAACCCTTATGACCAGCCCAGGTCTGTGATATCACATGGTATTTATAGAGCAAGCCTACAAAGGATGTAGCTAGGCAATCTGCATGACAAACATATGCAAATTCCTCAGCAGCAAGCTGCAAAACTGACAAAAGGTCTCTCTTCCAGAGACCTGCAGAATGCAGACCTGAACAGTGGTCAAAAAGCTGCCTGCCACAGCTGAAAACTGCTCCTAGACCGAAGTCTGAAGCATCGGTTTGCACAATAAATGAATGGCTGAAGTCAGGGGTTTGATGAACGGGAACCCTAGCCAGCGCCTCCTTCAGGGCCCAAAAGGCTTCTTCGCAGTTTGTGCTCCACTGGACAGTTTGGGTTTTTTTTTTTTTATACCCGATGCATCAGTCAGAGGTTTTGCCAGGGTAATAGAGTTTGGAACTAACTTCCTATAGTATCCTGCTGTCCCCAGAGATGCCTGCACCTGTTTCTTGTTGATAGGTCATGGTCATGACAGGATGGCGTCGAGCTTTCCTGTCTCAGGTCTAAGTTGCTGACTACCTACTCGTTGTCCAGGTACTGTACCTTGGTCATGCCAATTTGACATTTACTGGGTTTTTACAGTCAGATTGGCAGCAAAAAGCTTTCCGAATACCTGTGCTAGGTTATCAAGGTGGTCCTCGCAGGTTGGGCTGAATACTGCAATATTATCCAAATATGCAACTGCAATCCAGCAGTCCATTCATAGCCAGCTGAAAGGTGGCCAGAGCATTCTTCATAGCGAAAGGCATCACAGTAAATTCATAGAGGCCAAAGGGTGTGATGAATGCGGACTTCTCTCGTGCGTCAGTCATGAGGGGAATCTGCCAGTATTCATGGCTCAAATCCATGATTGTTAGATAGCTGGCAGTTGTTCAAGCAGCTCATTGTTTTGAGGCATGGGATACGCATCGGTTGTGGTGATGTCATTCAGCCTCCTGTAGTCCACTCAGAACCGCATGGTCTTGTCCTTCTTGGGAACCAGGATGACCTGTACAGCCAATGGACTAGAAGATTTCCGTATGACTCCAAACTGCAGCATCTTCTCAATCTCCCATTTCATCTTTGTCTGTACCTCAGGAGAGGCGCGATAGGGGAATTGCTGTATGGGCTTGTGGGTCCCCGTACCCACTCTGTGGACTGCTAAAGTGATTTGCCCAGGTGTTCCCAAGAACATTTGCCTATTGGTGATTGGAACTTCTTCCATCTGAGCCTGCTGGGAATACTAGAGGTGGGGGTTGATGTTCAAATCATCAGCCACTTCTTGTGTTCCCACTAGCAAGTCTGGCAAGCTGTCGGTCTCTCCCTGTTCTAACTGACTGCACACTGCTAGCACATACTGCGTTCAGTCCTTATGGGCTTTTAGCGTATTCACATGAAACAGTTTCTGTCACTTACTTCCCAAACTCACCAGGTACGTGACTGGGTTCACCTTTTTCAGGATGGTGTACGGTCCTTCATAAGTGGTCTGAATTACAGGCCCCCTAGTGGCCGGACCGCTCAATGCCTTCCAATGTATTTCAACCCACAGACCATCCAACCTCTTGGATGCAAGCGATGAGCTGAAACCACTGGAATTTTGGCAGCAAAAGGCTAGAAGAGAGCTTGTGAGCTACAGTAACACAAACTACACACTATTTCAGGGTACAAAGCTGCCACCACCTCTGTAGGAGGACAGAGGACCTATTATTCACTGATTCTAAGACCTGCAAATAGAATGGTTAAAACACATTCTGGCTATAATGAACAATACTTCTAGCGTCTCTTCCGAAAGCTAGAATTCTGTCTGGTTGGCTGAATAGTAGGGTGCAGCTGAGAAAATGACTTAGAAGTCTTTTATTATAAATGCAACATCAATAAATAATATTTACAAAAAAACATTAAAAATAACGATAAAAGAGAAGAGTAACTCAGCGTAAAATAAAAAGGAAAGAAAATAAACAAATACTTAAGTTCAGATGAAATACGTCCCTTTGTGTGGAAATCGAGCACATGGAAAGTTTTTTGTTTCCGGATCAGAGTTCAGGCAAAATGGCAGCTAGCTCTGTCCTCATGCTAGCTGCATGCAATCCTTACAATGGTAGAATGGAGGACTGCTCCTCCCTGCATGCACCTTGGTTTTATTGAAGCTAGTTTTGGGGTGGGACAAAGCCTGCCCCCTCCAGTTTACAAATCAATCACAGTCCATCTCCTTGGAGGGAGATTTTAGGTTTAAAGGAGAACTTTAGTGAGAGGTATAAGGGGGCTGCCATATTGATTTCCTTTTAAGCAATACCAGTTGCCTGGAAGTCCTGCTGAGCTATTTCCATGCAGCAGTGTGAATCACACCAGAAACAGGCATACAGCTAATCTTGTCAGATCTGACAATAATGTCAGAAACACCTGATCTGCTGCATGCTTGTTCAGGGTCCAGGGCTAAAAGTATTAGAGGCAGATGATCAGCAGGATAGCCAGGCAACTGGAATAGCTTAAAAGGAAATAAATATGGCAGCCTCCATATACCTCTCACTACAGTTCTCCTTTAAACTGTAGAATACTGTAATTCAAAAATGATAAATGCCATATTTGTGCTGATAAAAGATTCATACACAGTGGATCCAGGGGATTTCACAGAGACCAAGAACTAATAGTCTAGCCCAATCAGTTGCACCAAAATTAATATTTCAGTGGCTGGGGAGGTCAGTGGCATAAGATTGATATATTAGAATACTCAGCGGATTCTGACCAACAAAATTATATCATTTTCATAACTGTCATATGTACGTTATCCTTCACAAGACACAAAAATCATATACTACATTTAGTTTATATCTGCTCAGCTGGCTCCAGTAAGCCTACGCCCTGCTGTGAAGAGCTGCTGCTGGCTTCCTTTACTGAAAGGTAAAACATTTGGTACCGGCTTTTAACCAGAGCTTTCACACCTAGTTGTCATCTGCCCATGAAGGAAACTTATTTTGTTCTTGTTAATTAACCACTGGACGCGGCGGCAGCCCCAGGACCGCCTAACGCCAATTGGCGTCAAGTCCTAGGGCTGCAGTTTGCAGGAGATCGAGCACAGGCTGCATGCGCATCTCCTGCTCGGGGGGTGGAGCACCGTCCCGCCTTCAGTCTCCGAGAGGCGATCGCGTCTTTACAGTTAGTACAGCACTGCGATCAGCAGCAGCTCTGTACTGGGGACAAGAGAGCGATCGGCTGTCATAGGCAGAAGCCTATGACAGCCGATCGCCAGGATTGGCTGGCTGGGGGGGGGGGGGGGGAGGGAGGGGTTTAGAAAAAAAAAAAGATACATAGTAAAAAATATTTTAAAAACCCATCATAAATATTTATAAAAAATAAATAAACACGGGGGGCGATCATACCCCACCAACAGAGAGCTCTGTTGGTGGGAAGAAAAGGAAGGGGGGGCGAATCACTTGTGTGCTGTGTTGTGCGGTCCTGCAGCTTGGCCTTAAAGCTGCAGTGGCCAATTAACAGAAAAAAGGCCTATCCTTGAACTGCTTGGTCTTTAGGGGGGGGGTTTACCACTGTGGTCCTCAAGAGGTTAAACACAAACATTGCAATTCCCAGAAGAACAAATTAATCCCATGAATGGGCTCTCAAATGGCCCATACTCACGAGGGACTTTTGTCGCCTCAACACGCGGCGCGCGCGTGTTGTGGCGACAGGTCGCCCGTGAGTATGGGCCGTCGCACGCGCGCGCACCCCGAACTGTCACCCGTCGCTCATGTCGCCATGCGATTGAAAGTTTCAATCGCATGGCGACAGTCGCCGCCGCACCTCCCCCGCAACTGTCGCTAGTCCGCGTGAGTACGCGGACTAGCGACAGCAACCTCCACTGTGGTAAATGGAGCTTCCGGCGGGGGGAGGAGGAACGTGTGCTGGCGACAGGCCACTTCTGCAGCCCGTGAGTACGGGCCAAAAGACACAGATGCCAGCAACAAGCAACCCCAAGTGATTTGCATTTGGCATTAACTACACATACAATTGGGATTGTACCGCTAATCACAATTGGTACAGAAAACTGACTGCGATTGCGTTTCTTCACAGCTCATCTGTGACAGCCTGTAATTTATTTTGCCTCACAGGAAGCAGTGTGTACACCTTGTCACCTTATGCAAATGATCGGTCCCAGGCAGTACGGTCATAAAAGGCCTTTTGTTTGCCCTGTGCCTCTGTCATGTTATCAGTCACCATAGCAGCTGGTGACTCTATTTTTTCCTTGAGTTTCAGGACATAATCCACCACTGAGACTTCTGAGGGGTCACTTTTGCCCTCCCAGGTCTCACAAATCAATTTTAATGGCCTGCAGACATCTCGTCCATACAGGAGTTCAAAAGTTGAACCCTGTAAACTCCTGCGGCACTTTCCTCTAGGCAAATAGCAAACTAGATAAGTACCACTCCCAGTCCTTACCTTGTAATTCAGCGAACGTTGTCAGCATCTGCTTTAACGTGCCGTTGAATCATTCACACAAACCATTGGACTGTGGGTGGTAGGGACTAGAGACCACATGTGCAATTTGTATTTTCTCACAGAGGGCCTCCATTAGCTTTGACAGAAAGCAGGAGCCTTGGTCAGAGATCATCTCTGCTGGGAACCCAATATGTGTGTAAATTCCGATTAAGGTGTCTGCTACCGTCTCAGATCTAAGGGAAGACAGTGCCACCGCCTCTGGATAATAGGTGGTATAATCCCCACACGTTAGAATGTACCACTTGCCTGACCTGCTCACATCGGGCAGAGAGCCTATTATGTCCACTGCCACCCTCCGGAAGTGCTCATCAATGATCAGCAGTGGGCACAAGGGAGCTTTTCGGGTTCTCCCAGCCGTTTTTACCCTTTGGCATGTGGTACAAGATCGGTTGTAATTAGTCACATCCACTTGCATCTTAGGCCAATAAAAGTGTTTCTGAACACATGCTCGGGATTTGTGTATGTCCAAGTGTCCAGCCAGTGGGATGTCATGCGCTGTCTTGAACACATGCCTTCTGAATGCACTGGGTACCACTAACCTCCTCATGTTCTCACCCGTGTCACTCTGTACAGCTTCCCTGTACAGCCTGCCATTGTCCCAATACACTCTGTCCTTGACTAGTGGCTTAGCAGCCTGGGCCCTAAGCTGTTCCATGCTAGGGTCGCACTGCAAGGCCTACAAGAATGCAGGACTACAAGTCTCAGCAAGCTGACAAGTAACATAGGAAGTCAGCTGCAGAGAAGTACCTTCCCTGGGGTCAGAGTACCTTCCCTGGGAGTGTCTGCCAGCACAGTTACACATGCACTGTCATCACAAAATATGTCACTTTCTACATTATCACATGCCTGGCAGTCAGAGTGATCAGAGTGGGCTGGGATCCCCTCTGGTGACTCTGGACTCTTAACCATATAACAGGTAATGGCTAGAACAGGTACAGTACAATCTACATCACAGTTATCATTGACACATTCCTTTTCATCAGTAATGACAGGTGCAGAAACATGTAAATGACAATCAGTGGGTTGTATGTTTACATCTGCTACCTCCTGCCTAGCTGCGTTAGGTACGGTTGAAAAAAGAGTTAAAGTGTTCCCGTCTCCCTGTTTCCCCAAAGGTTGGTACAGTACCTGGTTCTGGTGAGGGAGTCCTTCTTGGGTCTCCTGCGTATCCGCAGGGTACTCGTAACGGCACACAAGTGTGCCCAAATCAGTGCCAAGCACTGTTTCAACAGGGATATCATCCAAGACCCTAACAACCCTTTCTTGACATCCCACTCCCCAGTCCATCACAACTCGGCCTGGGCAACATGGGTGCGTGTACCTCCGTACTTCCCTGGGAGGATATCCTCCACCTTAACAAGGCTTGAGCGGCCCAGGGTAGCATCTGCTCCAGTATTATGGAATCCGATGATGGTCTGCCCATTTCACAACAACAGGCTGGTGATTGCTGGAACCGTGATGCATCTGGGAACCACGGACGAGCATCACATGGGGTGAAGCAGTTGGTACAGCAGCGTTGCTAGCAACTGCTGGGTCAGGTGGTAGTGCGGAGTTGTTAGCCTTCTGTGAGCTAGATGGATGGGCCGGCTTGGTGTGACCGGACCTGCAACACAACTCACACTAGGGCTTTGTTGACTCACTGTTTACGGGGCCAGCAGGCCTGCCTTCTCTCCAGTTCTAGGACATGGCTCTGTCCTTGTCAGGTTTTGGGGATTTACAGCCACCAGGTACCAGGGGTTTGAGAGTATCTGGTACTGCAGGCTTGTGTGTATTCGGGAACACAGGATTGGGAATGTCCAGCGTCCTGACTGCGACACACGTCTGCCAGCTCAGTGGCTTTATTGGTAGACTGAGGCTTCCGCTCCAGCATAAACTGCCTCACCTCTGTAGCACATATAGCAAGGAGCTGGTCGTGGATCATCAAATCTGCAAGAACATTAAAAGTCTATTCTTTGAGTACTCGAATACATTGAGGGAATGTTATGCCTAGGTGGCTAAGCCACATCTGAGTGAGAGTCTGTGGGCACGAATGTGATGGAATGTGAAGTCACCCTCCAGTTCCTGTTCCCTTTGCCGCAGTTTACCATTCAGTCTCAGACCCCAAGGTAATCCTGAAGGCATTCAGCACTGCAAGCAAAGTAACCTTTTGGATTGGTTAGTGACTCCACACACAATACAATTTCTATAGTATGTACAATCGATACAATCTGTGATCTCATATAGAGACCAGGTCGCTGCCACCAATTCTCAAGAAGTGTGCGAATATGCAAATCTATCTCTAGCTAAATCCTTAACCCCTTTGGCATTAAGATTATTTCCGGATTTTAGGGTCTAAAAGCAGTGCAATTTTTTTGCATACTTTTAAATCCTAAAACCTGGAAAAAATAATTTTGCTAGGGAGTTCTGCAGCAGCCCAGCAGTCACTCACTTCCCTGGGATCCAGCATTGCAGTTTTCCCTCCGCCTTCCGGGTGGCACTGTGGCCCTATAGTCAGGGCAGTTTCTAGGCTAAAATGCACCCAGTGCGAGAGTGTAAAAATTGCGCCCCCCCCATGCCGGAGCCAGTTATAGGTGCCTGCAGTATTGGTTAGCTAGATCTAGTTGCAATCAGTATAGGTAGTGGGCTATAGGTCCCCCCAGTATAGGTAGCCAGGCATAGGTGCCCCAGTATAATTGCCCCCAGTATAGATTAGCCAGGTAGGTGCCTCCAGTATAGGTATCCAGTATAGTTCAGGGGCGGACTAGCCAGGGGGGAAGGGGGGCAATCTCCCCCCAGGCCGCCTTTCATTCAGTGATTTAGGGCAGGTCTGGTATCTGGTGTATTCAGGTTTGTTGTAAGGCAATGTGAAACTTGAGGCTAGCTGATAAAAGTGCAATCAGAGGACAGGCAAGCTGGTAAATATAGACTAAATAAATTCATTAAGACGGTTGCACAGCCTCATGAAGTATACCAAATCACATTTATTATATCAAAATATTAAAAGACACCAGTCCTCAATCACATGTATATATCACAGATCAACAATTCCCCAAACGAACCCCCATAAAAACAATAGCTGCGGATTGCATATATGACGCTAGCTGTGTTTCAAGATCTATCAATCTTCATGTAGTACTATGGAATCAAAATTGTATCTGGCCAGAAATATCAATTCTTTCCATATTTGAACAGGCGTCCGCGCATTCACACACACACACACACACACACACACACACACACACACACACACACACACACACACACACACACACACACACACACACTTGTGCCCAATTGACTTAATATGGGGGGCCCCCTTCTTCTTATATGAACTTCGTTTTTCCCAAGGGATTCAGTTCACTATAATATCTGAGGAACTTGAATGATTGGCCACTTGATCAAAACAGGGAGGATTGGATCTCACCCATATTAGTAGGGGCATACGATCAGGGAAACCTCCGCTGGTCCACATAACAAGGTCCTGGTAAGTTGCTTGGGAGCATGGTGCTATCGATTCCACCGTGCCACAGACTTCCCTTACGGAGCACGCCAGCCCGGAGTTCCGTATGCCTCGTGTGTGGATGAGTGCTGCGGCGCACGCAGCCGCGTCAGCTCCGCCCACCGACGCGTTTCACTTCCCAATTGGACGTTTCATCAGGGTGTGGTCTAACTAACAGACATCATCACATATGTAGTGAGCCAGGCTCCGCCCATTGCTATCGGTTACCATGCTTACCATTTGTTTGCACTGCATGGAGTATAGACAATGCGGTTTGCTCATACTTTGCACTGTATGACAGCTGACATTGATTCTTATATTCAGGACACATCTAAATTGCAAGTTCATATCCATTTCTCTACACATAACAACCAGTTCACTTGAGCACGTCACGTTTGCATGCCAATTGTCCATCACGAAGGGGCATTATAATCAGAAGGAGATCCACATATGCCGCTAGTTGCACGGCTCATCATTTGAAAGTCCTACAATAATCCAGCGGGTCACTCCTGACTACAAATTCACATAGCGGCTCAGTAAGCAGTCCACTGTGTCCCAGACTTATGTTATCTCTGAAGGCACAGTCAACATTCATTGCGGATCCGTGCAAACACATGCTCTACCCATATTTTTGTTGTTACATGTGTATAGACACGTGTCTATTTGCCTATACAATTATATGACTGATGCTATCCCTCAGGAGGGGGAGAAGCCCCTTCCTGATCATAGCCCGCTACAGCAACAGTTATCATATAGTGATTAGTTACAAGTACTCCCCACACATAGTGAGCAGAAGTTTGAACCAAATATCAAAAAAAGCTGGTAAATATACACAGCATGATGCAGAGCTTGCCTGGAGGGTCCGTGAGCAAACATCTGCCTGGTTGTTATTATGACTGCATGTGTGGATAAGGTGTTATACAAGTTAAAGTTTTTGACAGTCCCTAGACTCCAGGAGGGCTACTTTCTGACTTGTGTAAGTAGCCTCTGTGTGATGTGCAATACAGATAAGCTCTCTGCTCCATCTCAGGCTATTCTCAATTTCTCTCCACTCCTCTTCTCTCTGGGCTAGTGCACGCCAAAATCGCAATAGCAATCGCTAGCAATTTGTGAGTGTGATTTTGTGAAGTGATTTTCGAGCGATTTTTTTTTAATGAATTGCTCCAAAAAATGCTATATGCAGTATGTAGCATTTTTTGGAGCAATTCATTAAAAAATCGCTCTGAAAATCGCTTCACAAAATCACACTCACAAATTGCTAGCGATTGCTATTGCGATTTAGGCGTGCACTAGCCCAGAGAGGAGTGGAGAGAAATTGAGAATAGCCTGAGATGGAGCAGAGAGCTTATCTGTATTGCACATCATACAGAGGTTACTTGCCTGTAATAGGACTCCTATCCCTGCCAGTCTCTCACACAAGTTAGAAAGTAGCCCTCCTGGAGTCTAGGGACTGTCAAAAACTTTTCAACTTGTTTAACACCTTATCCACACATGCAGTCATAATAACAATGGGGAGAGACCAGACAGATGTTTGCTCACGGACCCTCCAGGCAAGCTCTGCATCATGCTGTATATATTTACCAGCTTGCCTGTCCTCTGATTGCACTTTTATCAGCTAGCCTCAAGTTTCACATTGCCTTACAGCAAACCCAAATAAACCAGACACCAGACCTACCCTAAATCACTGAATGTAAGGCGGCCTGGGGGGAGATTGCCCCCCTTCCCCCGAGGCCAGTCAGTGTAGCTGTATACAGTGTTTCCCTGAGCTAATTACTCTGCAGTCCCCTGGGGAGAGGGAGGGAGAGTTCACAGCGCCCTTTGGCTGTGAACTCCTAGAAACGGGCCTGCCTATAGTGAGATTGCCGGCTGTTATCATCACGACAGACGGCAATCTCACCAAGGGGAAGCAGAGCCTCGGAGGAGAGAAAGAAGAATGGCGGTCGACGTTGGGCTTCCCAGGAGGCGATTTAAATCATCCCGCCGCGCGCATTGCTCTGCACAGACCTCCCGGCAGCTACCACAAGTTCAGCTTGGGGATACCACTCCTGGCATGTTTTTTTCCACCTCAAGCTGTACTCATGATTACCGCGGGGGAATGGTAGATTGGTTCGGCACACCGCGACCAGCCCCCCGCAGCCGTCCTCTGCTTGTGGCGCGCCGAACCAATCCTCCGTTCCCCTGCAGCGGCTTAGTTTCATTTCTGCTGACTGATTGGTGTTCCACTGTGCCTGCATGACCCTAGCTGTGTGCATACTCGTATGTGTTCACAACGGCGAATGCATCCTGCACAGGTGCAGTAAGAGTCAGCAGAAATTAAACTAAGCCACAGCGGGGGAACAGAGGATCGGTTGGGCACACCGCAGACACAGGACGGCTGTGGGGGGCTGGTTGAAGACCCAGGTAAGTGAAACTCTTGTAATTATTTTCAGTTAAGGTTCCCTTTAAGCCCTGTACCTGCCAAGCCTAATTCTGGGCATGATCCAGTCGTGCTTGGCAGAATAAAATGATTCTGATATTTCAGGATTTGCTAATCGCCCATAGCTAATAGCATATTCATGACCTACAAAAAATATACCACATAATGAAACTAAACTATTGAAGTGTATTGCATCACAGAGAAGTTAAAATGTACCAGAGCTGAAACCTTAAAAAGATTTTATACATACCTGGGACTTCCTCAAGCCCCCTCCGCTCTGATCGCTCACACACGTCCTCCGCTGCCCGCCGCTTTGGGAACCGGGTCCCGTCACTTTCGTCAGTCGGAGCCAATCTAACATAAGAGAAGTGTGCTGTTTGCATATCTCTCCATCAGCCGGTGGAGAGATACGTAGAGGGCGCACTTCTCCTTAAGGGTTGTTCACACCTAGTTGCGAGATTCCTAACTCGGGGGATGCTTCTCCCAGGCAACAGAAAAACATACTGTCTCTTAAAGTGTACCCGAGGTGGTGCAGGGGGGGAGGGCAGATGAAACACAGAGGCATATTCCCTGCTGCAGGACATGCCTCTGTAATCCCTTCTCCGCCGACCTCTGCCTTCCCCACTGCCATGCTATCAACCCCTGAAATTGGCAAAATGTGATGGTTGCCAATCTCAAGGGGAAGGGAGGAGAGGTATTCCTACAGGCCTTCCCCAGCTGCAATTGGGCAGCTCTGTCTCTCCCTGGCCGCTCCCCCTGCTGCTCCCCCGCCTCCCTGCACTCTGCTCTGTGTGAGACACATAGAGCAGCTCTTCCAGCGTTGTGACCACAGGGGTCACAAAAACAAAAGTCAGCCGTAGCAGGCCACAGGACCAGCGGAGAACGGCGGGGATTGCAGCTACCTCATGCACTCAGCTCCCCAGATCAGGTAGCATTGCTTTTTATTTACCAATAATCCCCCGCTCAGGTTTACTTTAAGAATAAGGTTTTGATTTTCCCTGACCTGAAGACCCCAAGTGTTTTGTCCATGCAAAATACAATCTTAGATTAGATTGCAATCAACAATCAATGTACAATCACGGTTGTTATCACGAAACTCACGGTTCTGGCATGACAGATCCCACCAGAGGTTTTTCAATTTAGTGCTGCAACTGCCATAAACCAGATACAGGACCACAGCAGGGATGCTTACCTTATATCTATATTACTGGGTGAGCAGTTTAAGGGCTGGTGCACACTACAAGCACTTTTCTAAGCACCAGCTATTTGAAAAGTGCTTTGCTAATGTAGTGCATTTGTGATTTTGAAATAAATCCCATAGCTGAAGTGAGAACACACACAAATCATTACATTAGAGTAGAGCCTTTTAAATGCTTGCAGTGTAAACCAGCCCAAAACCTTTACCACCCATTGCCAAGCATCCCACAAGGCCAAGGGGACTTCAGAAAGTGCCTATTCCAGTGAACAATCAGTTTGGTACGGGGGGGGGGGGGGGGGGTGTTAGAGGCTTATCCACTGCAAAACTGATAAGCATAGCAGGCTGGAAACAATAGCTGGGTTAAACCCACATGGGTATGTCCCTGCTTGTTTCCAGCATCTGCTGGTATTTATGTACATGTTTCAGGGAGCCTCAGTAAAAACAAAAAAAGGAAACCTGTGAACGGGTCAGGGACCAAGGCCTCGATTCATCAACACTTAGCAAATTTGTTAACAACAGTTTGGTAAAATATCGAATTTGTTAACTTCATTTCAGGATTCATCAAAGTTATCTACAGCTGTTAGCGAACATTCGTTAACGATTCGGTAACGATTCGCTAAAACGGAAGAAAGTGCAATTCATGAAAAAGAAAGTGGGCGTGGTTTAGCGTTACATTTAGGATTAGTTATCTCCTTCACTGCTCTGTCGTTATTCCTGTCAGATCATTGCTGACAGAGAAGATGGAGCCATTTGAAGTGGTTATGTATCAGCTGAGAGTGATTCAAAGGCGCAGAAGGGCAAGAATAAGGTCTGCAACCATATAAATTTGTAAGAGAATAGATTTATTTGCTATAACACGACATCTGCATTTCTCTTGAATCATCTTGTAAGAGAACACAGGCAGTGCCAGGGTTAACTAATTTTGCTAGCTGCACTATAATTTTTTAGAAAAGGCTCCTATCAAATTGTGGGATTGTCCCAACCACTTCCAGAATCCTGGTCCAGGTGTTACGCCCTATTCAGAATGTTGCTACGTAGTGCTCAAAGGACTGCCTTTTACCCACAATTCCATGGGAATCTTATGGCCTTGTGTTAAATTACCGCTGTCAAATGGAAATATCGACACGTTACCGAATGTTTACCGAATTGTTATCGAATTCACACCGAATGCCGAAAAACCTTGATGAATACAACTAGAAATCGCTAAACTTCGAATTCGGTAATTTAACAAACTGGAAAAAGTTATCTCAAAGACAATGATGAATCGAGGCCCAAATGTCCACCTCCCTTGCCCTCCTTTGCCTAGACCTCTAGACCTGGACCCCTAGTGACTATTGTTACACTTCTGCTCTGCATCATCTAATAAGCAGCACCATCTACTACTCCTTTAATACAAATAAACCATGTGTCGTTAACCAACACAGTTAACCAAAATACTTCAATTCACTGTTAAGCTGCTCTATCTGCCACTTATTTTTAATTAAAGAAAAGAAACCCTTTAGGGAAAGCACCACTCATGGAATACTACTGTATATGAATTAGAAAAAAGTAAAAAAAATTATTACAATATCTCACAGTATACACCTCATTGGAAACAACTAATACATTCAATTAAAATGCAATCCCATAAAATTGCTCCATATCAGAATAAACCAGATGTAAATTTATGTATCATAGTACCACTATGGACTAGTAATTAACTATTTGAGCCTTTTGGACGTAGCTGCTACGTCCAAAAGGCTGCTGCGCTCTCCTGTGGCCGATCATGCGCGCTCCCACGTCATCGCCCGTTAGCCCAAAGATCAATGAATGAGCTGTGTAAAACATGTAGTAATCTTCTTAAAGAAATAGCATAAAAATAGCTTCTAAAAAACTTCTTGCTAACATCTTAACAAAACTTAATGCTGAAAAATTAATAAAGTAAATCACCAGAATATTAACCACTTGAGGACCTAGGGCTTTCTACCCCTTAAGGACCAGCCACTTTTTTTCCATTCAGACCACTGCAGCTTTCACGGTTTATTGCTCGCTCATACAACCTACCACCTAAATGAATTTTGGCTCCTTTTCTTGTCACTAATAAAGCTTTCTTTTGGTGCTATTTGATTGCTCCTGCGATTTTTACTTTTTATTATATTCATCAAAAAAGACATGAATTTTGGCAAAAAAATGATTTTTTTAACTTTCTGTGCTGACATTTTTCAAATAAAGTAAAATTTCTGTATACATGCAGCACGAAAAATGTGGACAAACATGTTTTTGATAAAAAAAAACCATTCAGTGTATATTTATTGGTTTGGGTAAAAGTTATAGCGTTTACAAACTATGGTGCAAAAAGTGAATTTTCCCATTTTCAAGCATCTATGACTTTTCTGACCCACTGTCATGTTTCATGAGGGGCTAGAATTCCAGGATAGTATAAATACCCCCCAAATGACCCCATTTTGGAAAGAAGACATCCCAAAGTATTCACTGAGAGGCATAGTGAGTTCATAGAAGATATTATTTTTTGTCACAAGTAAGCGGAAAATGACACTTTGTGAAAAAAAAAAAAAAAAGTTTCCATTTCTTCTAACTTGCGACAAAAAAAAATGAAATCTGCCACGGACTCACCATGCCCCTCTCTGAATACCTTGAAGGGTCTACTTTCCAAAATGGGGTCATTTGTGGGGTGTGTTTACTGTCCTGACATTTTGGGGGGTGCTAAATTGTAAGCACCCCTGTAAAGCCTAAAGGTGCTCATTGGACTTTGGACCCCTTAGCGCAGTTAGGCTGCAAAAAAGTGCCACACATGTGGTATTGCCGTACTCAGGAGAAGTAGTATAATGTGTTTTGGGGTGTATTTTTACACATACCCATGCTGGGCGGGATAAATATCTCTGTAAATGACAATTTGTTAAATTTTTTTACACACAATTGTCCATTTACAGAGATCTTTCTCCCACTCAGCATGGGTATGTGTAAAAATACACCCCAAAACACATTATACTACTTCTCCTGAGTACAGCGATACCACATGTGTGGCACTTTTTTGCACCCTAACTGCGCTAAAGGGCCCAAAGTCCAATGAGTACCTTTAGGATTTCACAGGTCATTTTGAGAAATTTCGTTTCAAGACTACTCCTCACGGTTTAGGGCCCCTAAAATGCCAGGGCAGTATAGGAACCCCACAAATGACCCCATTTTAGAAAGAAGACACCCCAAGGTATTCCGTTAGGAGTATGGTGAGTTCATAGAAGATTTTATTTTTTGTCACAAGTTAGCGGAAAATGACACTTTGTGAAAAAACACAATTAAAATCAATTTCCGCTAACTTGTGACGAAAAATAAAATCTTCTATGAAC